>NW_015151057.1:137177-154145 GCF_000732505.1 Cyprinodon variegatus
ACATATCACCAGAATGATTGACAGTTAGGAGGACCACTTATTTAGACGATCAACCCAGACAAACAAGATCCTCCGCTATACCTTTAAGACCAAAAAAAAAAGATATTGCAGCTGTGTTTAAAAGTATTTTGATGTTTAAGTTTGTAGTTTGTATAACCCATTGATTACAATAACAATGCATGGGTTGCTTGTTCTCGTACCCATCATTGCTGACTGTTATTCTCTGCTTGAGTGATATCACTTGATCAACCTCTTCCAGCCCATAACACAAGAAATAAAAGTTGTATGATGCATGCTGATATCTTATCATGTCAATATCAGTCTAAACTCAAAGCATGATAACTGCTTAATGCTATTTTTTTATAGGCTACAGAAAGCTTCCTTGGAAGCAGCTGTAGCAACTTATTCTTGTATGTAACTTACAAAGACTGGTGATGCTTGCAACTCCTTCAACTCTAGCAATAAGGGTTTCAACATGTAGGTTATGTTTCTCGAGATACTAAAGATCATATATAAATGAGCCAAATGTAAGTTTTTTTTTTTCAGTCTTTGCTGCTAAGTCTATCAGTAATGGGGTCATTGCTGGAGTTTTTAATATACTGCAGCTCTAATCATTTTGCAAGGCGCCACAGTTTTATACTCTAGATTCCTTGTTATTTAATTACCCTTTAAGAAGAAAAACTTTAGTCCAATTTGCAGCAGCAGCAACAGCGACATGCTGAAAACACTTTTTGCATTTAAATATCTCTTTAATATTCTGGTCCAAAGCATTTTCTGTGTTCTTTATTTCAATTTGACAAAGCTCTTAATAAAACATTTCCCAATGAGATGATTTGCATTTCCTCCCCTCCATGCTAATGTTCTTATAAGTATAATGTTGTGTTTTTTTTTCTTACCTGATGCTTCGATCGTGATTAAACATAAACAAAGGCAAATGATAACCTTTTGTTGCTCTAACAATGAAACGATCTCATCAGTAATTTAAACCAGCAGCAGAACTTTAATTAGTGCAGATGTCTGTTCCCTCTCAGTACATCTGAGGTATAAGATGTTTAAAATATGAGCAGGCTGTCCGCTGCATTTTATACCTTTACAGATTGAGATTATTTTTTTTGCATATGCTGGTTTAATTTCCTTTCTTTTTTTCTTTCTTTTTTTTTTTTACGCCATTTTTAAATAATCCTTACAGGCACTAAAGATTTATCTATCGTGGGGTATGGTCAGGATGTGGGGATGGAGCTGCTTTGATTGTGTGGAATAAAGGATGTGAGGGGATGAGCAGGCTGAGCTCAACTGTCAGACTGACACGGGGGCGCCTGTCTTTATCTTCTAACCCACTGGGGCTCATTAGCTCAGCCTGTTTACAAAGAGTGGAAGACCTCCAGGGGCTAATAATCACAGCCTACAACACCATTACCGAGAGGCTCACTGCATTGAAATAAAGCTCCCTGCATCCTTTCTTTCCTTGGAAAGCCTCGCCCTCAATGCTCACATGTTTTCTTCACACATAGTCTAAGGAATTTGTTTTCTGTTGCCAGACCAGCATTTTTTTTTTTATGGTTATCCTGCTTCAACAGCAGAGTAAACAGATTCTTAACATTTAAAACAAGTTTAGACTCATTTGAATAATTAAGTCAACCTTACTGTTTTGATTCAAAGCAGTCATTAATTTATCATAATATTTTTGGCCTCTGCTGAGAAGATAATTATTTTCTATGGTTATGTTGGTGTTTTTTTAGCTAATAATGACAATTATGCTTAATAAATATATTTGCTTAGGATAAATACATGAAACTATTGATGTCGTTAAGTCAGTCCTGCTTCAGGCTTTAGTCTGAAAAATGTCTCGTAAATAATTGAACTTATGAAGATAGTTTAAAAAAAAAAAAGGAAAATTTCAGTAAGTCTGTCCAATGTATTAAAGCCAATCTATAGCATCATTACTCAGGGTTGTATTTTAGGACTTTGTTTCAAATCAGTGTGATGTTTATGGTTTACAGCTAATGAAAAACTCAGTACACTTTGGTGTCTTTCATCTTCGTCCTGATAATACGCAATAGTTTATCTGCAGGGTTCAAATAAGGCCAATTTGTTACTCTGAAAAAAAAAATGATGCAACCATTTTTTGGCATTAACTTAATCATGTTTAGTTATTTTAACACAGTTGTTTTGTGTTAGCAGTGTAGGACATAAAACAATTGTGTTACAGTAACTACATATGATTAAGTAAATACCAAAAGCGGTTGCATTATTTTTTTCAGCGTAGCCCATAAAGCACAGTACTACTATCACCATAAAAGCAGGTATTTGTACTTTTGGCAATGTGTACAGGTCCTGCAGGAAAATTAAAAGTTAATTCTTCATTCTTAGTTAATGTTTATCAATGGAAGAAAGCATGAGGTGTTTATTTTTTCTTGTAAACTGCAGCTCTGATTTGAACTGATATTGGCCACAATCTATTCAAATATTTGCTTCACAATCCTCTCAAGGCTGCAGTTAAAAGTGCTCCTTTTCCCTCCACTGAACTTTCCAATAATGTTCTGCATACAACTTTTTCTGTGAGGATCTCTCCACATCTGCTGGTTAGCTGTCAAGTCAGCAGGTTTTGTTACCCAGAGCAAAACATTTCTGCATTAAAATTGATTGAGTGTTGGTCTTATATAATGGTCTAATTTTCTGAGGAACTGAATTTTGTATTATCTTCAGCGTTAAGCCATTAATGAACAGAAATGGTTGTTCCAAACCTATTAGTTTTGTTGTGAATAATACATGAGAGTGATTTTTTAAACTGCATTACTTATATTGATTGAAATTGAAACTTTCCACAGATATTTTAGTTCATAGAGATGGTATCTACTTTATTATAATGTAATTTGTACAAGCTTCAGTGTAAATAGTTAATCCACTTCAAAAGTTAAAGGATTAGGTTAAATCAGATCTAAGTTGCAAAAATGACTTTGAATGGTTATAAAGTTTTTATTTTCCAAAGTTGTGGTCAGACAAGTTATTTTGCAACAGCTCAACCCTTTCAACTTATCTAACATCATATATACTCCCTTGCGTGTTTTATGTGTTTTTTTTTTCTTTTTTATCAACTCATCTCCTCTCTGTTTGCTTCTCTTCCTTTTCCACGTTGTCCTCCTCCAGACCTGAGTTTCCAGACAGCAGCTCGTATTCTTGCCGCTCCCACTGTTGATGCCCTCAATGTCATGAAAGACCTGAGTCAGAACTTCCCCACCAAGGCCAGGTGCAGTAGATATTACACAATAAGCCCCGTCAGTAAAAAGTTTGTAGAAATAACAAGTTCTTGCCTTTTTCTTCTCACAGATCGATCACTAAAACAGTGGTCAACTCTGAAATCCGCAAAGAGATCGAGGAAAATCAGAAGGTAGAATTTGTTCTCTTCTTCTACTCAATTTTTTTATTCCCTCTTCTATTTTTCCCCTAACTGTTAACAGACAGGCTTTTCGTGGCCAATACCACATTTCTATGTTCTTTAACCTGCAGAATTTCACTCATTTTGATTTATTTATTGTATTTAAACTTTGACTATAATAAAAACAAGGCTGTATGATAGGGCTTCTGTATTCAAACAGGAGATAAATGGATTAAAAGATTATCCCCATTTATGCATCAAAACACATGTTCCCAATCTTGCACAGCCCTTCATTTTCCATCCGCTTATTAAAGGCTCACAAGGTACATGTTGCTGTTTGATGCATTTATAGACAATAAATACAATTTGTTGTTTTAGTGAATGGTATTACCCTCTTCATCAAAGTCTTTCATTTTAACAAAAACTTTTTATTGTGATTTCAGGAGGTACAGGTAAAATTCAATGGGAATTTTAACTGTGATCTTTTTTTTTATTGCTTTATCTTGATGTTATGCTGTCAGTGTAGTACACCCTGAAAGAAAATGGATGTAAGGGGACATTTTATGTGATGTTTATGGATTTTATCTCTTTGCTGCAATTAGTGTTTCTATTCAAGCTGATCTAATTTAATTATACTCATTAAACCGTCACATTTATTTCTAGAGGCTTACCTGCAAACCCTTATCTTTTTGTTGTTGTTGTTGGTAAGGGCTGTAATGCATAAAAGAAAAAAAGGTGCATTATTGTTTTACATGGATTGAGAAGCCTTGAATGTATCGAAGTGTATGTTGCCAATAGGGGCTCACCAATCAATTGGCCTGTTCCCTTAATTCTTGGTGGTTTTATCACCAGAATTATCGTTTTATTGCTGTTTGAGAGCCATAAATCATTTGCAGTTGAAATAATTTTAAATGATTTGATTGGTATTGTTTAATGTTATTCAGTAAAATATAATTGGAACACTGAAGGTGAAGTTTAACCTATTATATTTACCTTATATCCACTGACATTAACTAAATTTAGAATCGGTAGGTCAGGCTCTTTAAAACTCAGTGATGACAAAAGAACGCTGTAATAGTTCTGCTTCTGGTATTCAATCTTTATCAAAATATGGCAAAATACTCAGGAAAAAGCCTAAAGGTATCTGCTGTTTGTTGATTTGAGTTTCTTTGCTAACAAGCTATGCTATATGTTTGCTCAACCCGTTCTGTGTTTAGAAAAGACTTTTCCTCCTTTGAGGAAGAGGTCGATGCATCTGATCATCCATCAGGCCCCTAAAATGTTTTCTTTCCAAATAATTAAAAGGTGTCTTTTTTTATTAGTGGTTATATTTTTAAAAAAATACTTCAAGGATCAGCTTATTTTAAGGATTGCAGCTAATGATTAATTTAGAAATTGATCATTCTGTCTTTGTTTTGTTTTTATGACAATTGTTTGAATATTTGGATAAAAAGAGTGGCTAATTCTGCAGACATTTCATTAAACACTTTTTTTTTTTTTTCCGTCAAACTAAAAAGAAATGCTAACAAATGTACACCTGCACTGTAGAGTGGAGGGTTCTGTTAGTGCAGGTTTGTGGTAGAATCAGCTTTTAAAGCCTTTTTATTTTGTAGTAAAAACACCTTTTTGTTCCCAGTATCTTTAAAATGCACATTAAATGCAAAAATGTGTATATTTTTGGTGCAATATTTGCTTAACTTCTGCTTTAAGTTGGACCTTCTTTTAAAAAATGTCTTGCCTTGGATGGTCCATACATCATGACAGGATAATTTGATCGCTAATTTGGTTCAGTACTATTTCAGCTATCGATTCATCTTATATAGTGGTTCACACCCCATCCTTTATATTCTTTGGACTTTTAAAAATAATACATCTTTTGTATGTATATATGTATATGTACATGTTTTATTCCTTTATTTTTATTTCTCCAGGTCGGGTTAATGTTGTGATCTAGAGGTTTGTTTGCTCGTGAGAAAGGTAGATGTGAAGTTGAAAGGAAAACTCAAAGAAAAGCTAGAAGAATTTACACCATCTTTATTGAAACTGCTGAGTGCTAAATTGAGTGTATAGAAGCAGCAGGTGCATTTTGAGCTTTTTGGATTTTTTTCTTTTTTGTCTGAATAAAAACTCTGTAAGGAGCTATTTTTCGCCTCCAATTTGCACACGTTCGGCTCTCAAGGGATCCTGGTTGAGGGGGAAAAATGCCTGCAGTGCTCATTTTCACTTTGATGAGAGCATTTATAAAGCAGTCCAATTAAAGGGAAATATTGCTGCAGGTTTTTTTTATATATACATAAAATATATAGACATTTATTCTACAAAGAAGGAAGGTTTATCTGGCTTTAGTTTCTTAGACTGAATATATTTTTACTACTAGCTTGTAAATATTTCAAGATAAGCCGAATAGGAAATACCTTTAAAAGCATTCACAACCCTTGACTTTTTCAATTACATCTTCAATGTGTTTTACATGGATTTTATGCCATAGAGAAAATCAAAGTAATGCATCATTGTAAAGCTTAAGAAAAATTGGGTTTTCAAATGTGGAAATTTGCTAATACCCCCAAATTACATCCAGTATAACCTCATTGCTTTCAAAGGTGGTAAATCTGTCTGTGTGAAACATTGGCATCAAGCTTTTAACATTTATAGGCTTATTGGAAAACTCTGGCGAAGTAGTCATCATGAGGACCAGGGAAAGAAACAAACAGGTCAGGATTAGATCTGAAAATACTCCACATTAAGAACATCTCACCTGCTCAGTCAATCTATAATCTATCTGTTGGGCTAAAAATAGCCGTCCATGTGGACTGAAAGGCTGAACAAGAAAACAAATAATCAGGAATTTAACCCATAGGAACCAGGTTAAAACTGAGTTGTAAAGATCCAGAGCTAAGGCAGGAGAATCTGGTGGACAAATATTACATGATGACTTTACACATTCAGCTCTGATGGAAGATTGGCAAGAAGAAAGCTGCTGCAGGAAAAAAGCCACAAAGCTTGCCACGGTCTAGAGAGCAACGTAAACTTGTAAAAAAGACGCTATTAATGATGTATGTAGTGGAAACAACAGGGAAACACGGTAGTGGCAGCATAATGCTTTTCCTCTGCAGGAACTGGGAATGTTGATCCATACAGAGCTGTAGTAGAATGAAAGAGTTAAAGCCTATTCATGTTGGATTTAGAAAACAGCTGTTTTAAGACCTAAAAGAGATGCTCTTCATTCATTCTGACAGTTTCAGTTAATTTGTAAAGAAAATGGATTTTTTTAAAAAAGTATTAGTCTTGTCCTAAAAGGTCTCCAACTGCTAATGCAGCAAAAGGTTTTAAAAGTTAAAAAATTGTTTTATTTTCTTTCTGCCACAATAATTGAAAACACATCTGCATTTCTGGTTTTAAAGTGACAAAGCGTGGAAAAGGTCAAGGGTTATGGATGCTTTTTCAAGCACTGTGTTTGTTTTCCTGCTGATATGATGACCCAGTAAAGAGAAGAGCATCATTAGAGCTTGAACTCGCACTCAGAGCTCCTCAGCCCTCCCAGCTTCAATCTGCAGGGAAACATATCAAAATATGAACTGCTCCTCCTGTTGTTGTTTGTTCTCGTCACCTTTTGTTATGCGATGAATTGCAAACAGCTTCTGACTTGAAAAAGCTTTCATTTTTTGACGTGTTTGGCATCGCCCTGCTAATAATGGAACAGGTAATCACCCTTTTTCTTCTTTTTTTTTTGTTCCCTGTCGATGCCTCTTCACTCTGCCTCCTCACGCCTCCTGACTCCTGGCGCTCCTCTCACATTATCTCGGCGTGCAGAAGACAGGAGTTCAGGTCGGCGGCGGGGGTGTGCAGACAGACGTCCTAATTACTGAATCGGTGATTCATTCAGCAGGCGCTGTGCGTCCTGCTGCAAGAAATGATTATTGATTGGAGCAGTTTGGACACCAGCTTGCTTCCAGACACTTCTCTCTGTCACATACACACACAGGAAGAGCTTAACTGGGATGAGCAATATTTGTGTTAATCATGTCTTGTTGTAATTGCAGTGCCTGAAGTATGATTAATCTGATGTCTTTGTCTTTCCGTAATGAGATTTGACTGCGCCAGAATGACTTGGAGCTCCTCTTTCTCCTCCACAGACACAAACACTCACATTTCTTCCTAGCCTAGCAGACACTCGCACCTTTTTTTTTCTCTCTCTAATAATTAGATTTGTATAGCGTGGGCTCAGATTGCTAGAAAAACACTGAACAGAGCTGTCAGGCCTCGTTTGGAGCCGTCAGCCTGCCTCGTTATCGCACCGCAATGACCGTTGCATCTAGTTTACAGTATAATTGACTGTGCAAAGGGAGGTTTTTGACGTTGCACGATGCAAACCGCCAGGCTGGTGTTAGACGAGGAGTTTCGGCGTTTGATGTGAACAGGCCGTTTAGTCACTTTTGACATTTCTCTCTGTAGTTTTTCAAAGGAACGCTGGGATTGCAGCCTGGAGACTCAGCCCTGTTCATCAACGGGCTGCACATAAATCTGGACACACAAGACATCTTCAGGTACTAACAGCCTCTGATATGACTTGGCTGTGATTCTGACTTCAGTGCGTTAACCTTTCTAGTTGATAATTAATACATGATATTCAAATTGAGAAAACATTTAAAGTAAAAGACTAACATATAACTGTGGGTAAACTATAAGGAACATAATTATAGTATTTGGTATGAAAGAATTTTTATTTACAGATTATATAAAAACTGTGGAGTGCTTTTGATTTCAGACAACCTAAATCAGCAGAAAATTTTCTTGTGTTTGTTTTTTTTTGGTGGTTTGTTTCCATCGACTTTGCACATCTGGAGACATGATAAGCACAGAACGGATGTAGGCCATCTTTGAATAGTTATTTTCCATTTTAACTGCCGGGATATTCCAATGCTTATAACATTGGAATATCACAGCAGTTTATAACCCCCAGATGCCAATGATAGTTTAAATTTATGGATGCTAGATTTTTCCAGTTACAGGTGAGAAAGTTTCATTTTCTTTGACAGACTCTCTAATTTAAGCTGTGAATCTCTGCAGCTCCCCCAGAGGTACCACAGGCCTCACTGGGAAATTAGTCTATAAAATCAATAAATCAAATTATCTGTTTAGAAAGATTACATTTTGGGAAAAAAAAAATGTTTTCCAGTTCATCGCTTTTTTCCACCTAGATGTGTATTTATAACTGATAAATTAGCTGACTGTAACACCACTAGCTACAAACATTTAGTTTGTTATATTTCCATTCTTTGTTGTGAATCATTGTTTTGATGATGGAACTCATGTATTTTCACAGTTGCCCTTTAAATTAAGGTAATCTCACAAAGGGAATGATTGACATAAAAGCTGGTTAATGAAAAGAAAAGGTTTTGCTATTTTTTTTTTTTTTTTTAATTAAACTTGAGGGAGGTTCGATTTTTAAGCCACTTTTCCCAGTCTTCGTTTGTACCATACTTTGTCTCTATTTTGGATGACGATTATAGCAGTGATCTAAACTTTAATTCTTTACTACTTTATCCCCATCCTGCCTACCGTGTCCCTTTGTCCACCATGCTTTGGGTTTTATTACAGGGTTTCAGAAGAAAATACAAATGCTTGCCACATGCATATTTTTTTTATTTTCTTACAGCATCTCATTTTCCTTACAGTCACTTGAAATCCAAAGTAGACACATATGTTTTCTTGTAATATAAAAAAATTTGATTTTTTTTTTTAACAGTTTGTGGAAAATGTTTGTAGTTTTTTTATTTGATCTCATTAGGGACTGAAATTAGCCCAGATTTAAGTTATTCTTGTATTCTAAAAATAGAAGTAAATGCTTAGTTGGAGAACCTGCTGCAGATAACCATGACCTAACCTGTTACTCACTGTTACTGACAGTGTGCTGGACGTGCTACGCAGTGAAGCACGGGTGATGGAGGGGCTTCGTTCCCTCCTCATTGAGACACCCTACATCCACGACATCCTGAAGCTCAACGTCCAGCCGTCTGATTCTGATTTTGCAGTTGATATTCGCAACCCTGCCATCTGTGTAAGATCACTGGAGAATATCCCTCCTCTGGGGAATCTTCACTCATCAAATTCTTCCTATTTATGTCCCTGGTTAAAGCTATCAAAAGTCAGAAATAAGTATTTATTATCAACTTAACAACAATTTTGGTCAATCTTTTCCTTTGCTTCTCCTGTTTTAGTGGATCAACAACCTGGAGACTGACCACAGGTACAGCTCGTGGCCTTACAACGTGCAGGAGCTGCTCAGACCGACTTTCCCAGGAGTCATCAGGCAAATCTGCAAGAACTTCCACAACCTCGTAAGAGTGCTGTAGAGTAATTAACAGCAGACTAAGTCTGTTTAAATCAGTGTGAAAAGCAATGTTTTGTTTCTTTTTGCAGGTTATTATTCTGGATCCAACCCAGGAGAACGCTGCTGAACTGCTGAGCGTGGCAGAGATGTTTTACTCCAACAACATCCCACTCAGGTCGGTGTTTGTGCCAGGTAGAGAAATATAGCCTGGAAACATCTTTAACTAGTTAAATCTAAGAAGCTCTCTCAACATGAAAGGTCGTTTCACTGAGTCTGAACGGGTTAAGTGTTTCCTTTATGGATAAGGCATTATGTGTAGGTGGAGAAGGAAGGGCATTCTGTGAATTTTGTTGAATTTGCTGCTCTCTGCGATCCAGAATCGGACTGGTGTTTGTAGTTTCGGATGAAGACGACGTAGACGGCATGCAGGATGCAGGCGTGGCACTTGTACGAGCCTATAACTACATCACAGACGAGGTGGACAGCCACAGCGCTTTTGAAGCGGTCATCTCTGTGAGTATTTGTCTCAAAATCTCTCCCCCAGTTCTCCCTCCACTGTTTAATCCTGCGTTTTTGATTCTGCTTGCCTCGTCGTCCTTCCCTATCAGATGTTTAACCGTGTGGTGACCGGTGGAAAGCTGAGTGTTGGAGATGTTGTCAAAGTGCTGGAGAAGAGATTTCCCTATGTGGAGGTCAGCAGTGTCCTTGGAGCTGATTCTAGCTACGACAACAACAGGAAGGTAAATTATTGGCTTCACTTTAAATGGATGAAATTTTTCTGTTGACTTTAACATCATGACATAGGATCATTTTTCCTGTACCTGCATTAGGTTACAGGGTATTGATCTGCCACTGAAATTAAGTGTTAAATAAATCCACTATCCAATCAAAAAAATCCTACTCTCTCTGAACTTCTAGTGTTTTTTGTCCGCTTATATAAGTACTGTTTTAGTATTAATACAAATTCAGTAGGCTCTCTATCTTGTTAATTTGATTAAAGCCAAAGTTTTGACATACTCCTAATTCCAAGTAGTCAATAAATAAAAGTAGATTTTGGTTTTAAATTAGCTGCTGATTCAGAATTTGCCTTTTTGTTTTGTGCTTTGCCTTTTGTAAATTTTTTAGACACAAACTGACTTTTTCCTTCCAGGAAGGAAAGGCGTACTATGAGCAAACAGGAGTGGGCCCTCTGCCGGTGGTGATGTACAACGGCATCCCTTACCAGCGGGACCAGCTGGACCCTGATGAACTGGAAACCACCACGATGCAGAAAATCCTGGAAACTACTTCTTTCTATCAGAGAGCAGTCTACTTGGTAGGTTGCAGCACACAATCTATTGTAACGGGTATCAGGCCATTAAAATAATATTCCTCTTTTGATATAAAGCCAGTGTAGATGTCTAAGGTTGTTATACCAAGTATATATTTGAGTAACATACTCCTAGTCAACATTGTACATTTAAAACTAATGGACAGTCCTATGTAAGTATCATGAGTGCCATTCCTACTGAAATCCTGGGATTTAAATATCTGGATTTTTTAAAAACCTTTTTTTTAACCTAGGTAAAAATAATCTCAAGTAATTGTTTTACTTTCTTTTGTTCACTGCTCTGAAAGGGTATGAAATATATATATTTTTTGGAATCTGCTTAATGACATGTGGGGATGTTGTAGAGAAATCTGCACTACACCTCCACTCCAGCAGGTGGCAGCATAAGAAACCAAAGGGGGAAAAAGAGAGGAAATCCATATTTTTCTTCTTTTTTTTTTTCCCACAAAAAACAAGATGTAGAACATACAATTAATGAAGCAATGTGTGCCTGTTTTTTAAATTTTTTTCCATACTTTTACGAAAAGTTTGCTTAAATATGGCGAATGAGTGCTAATTGGAACACAACAAGGAAGGGTCCACCAATCGTTGCTTAGTACAGCGTTTCCCAACCTTTTTTGGGTTGTGTACCCCTTTTTGGCATTTTCTTTGACCATGGGTACCCCTCTGAGTCAAAAGTAATGATGATTGTGCAAAAATGGAACGTACAATTACTAAAATAAAGACTATTTTACTTTTAATTTGAGCATTTAATTTTTTTTATAATTTTATGTTTTCCATCTGAAAAAAAAATTGTCTCGAAGTTAGTAAGGAATTGAAATAGATACAAAATAAAATCATATTATAAACCTGTATTCATAAAACTGGAGCTCCTCTGTAGCCTGGGTGCCATTCCGAACTTAGTCCCGCCCACAAGGTTTGAGGTTGGGAAGTTCGGTCTGGCTCTGCTCCATAGTAGCGCGAGTATTATCGCCCACCCTCTGGCGATCCAATCAAATTGTCAGGGCGGGCTTTATACTATGATGGACAGATGATCAACAGTAACGTAATCAACCACGTGACCAAAGCGCGCTTGGGTGACAACAACAATGGCTGCCGCTGGAGAGTTTAGGTGAGTAGATTCTGCTATTAGGTCTGTTCTAGAAGATATCGACAGCAAATTAATTTTAAAAGAGGAACAGAGAAACGCGATCAAGGCTCATCTTCTTATTCTAGGCGTGAAACTGCACTCTTTGATTTTTGTTGACAACAACTATGCGTTGCTTAACATAAGTCACGTACTCCGTTGCTCTTATTGGTTGTACGTCTGTCCAATTGAGTGCAGAGGCATTTTTTTTCCTGGTTCGTTCAAAACACGCCCCATAATCACAGCTCTATGGAGCAGTATCAGACTCATATTCTGACTAGAATTGAGTAGGACTACGTCAGGCTAGCTCCTCTGATCAACTCCCTTATAAATACAATTAAACTTGATGAATTGGGATCAGAACGCAAAACAAAAAATATAGTCAGACTGAATTAAGCATGTTTACTTCTTTATCAGCGAGACACCTGAGCTGCTTTGATGAGCTTTAATAGTTCAGTTTGAAAAATGTTACTACCTAAGAAATAAATTATTTTTATATACCCCTTGCAATGCTCTCGCGGACCACTACCCACGGTTGAGAAACACTCGTTTAGCACATGGCTGCACTCAACTGTTCCAGAATAATCTTTAAGCCCTTTTTTCCTCAGATTAGGAGCTTTTATTTGGGGAAGAACGAGCAATGAGCTTTATTTGTATTTTTTCGGGGGGTTTTCCCTGTTGACTTGCCAGGTATGACGGATGTGAAGTAGCAGTAATTTATTCTGTCATAAATGCCATTAATATGCACTGTCCCTTTTAAATGGGTACAAAAAAAAACCAAATAACAGCTGAAAGTTCCTGCAGTGGTAATGGGGTTTGTGGTGCTTCTCTTCAGATACAGCAGGGTAATTGGTCAAGGTATAAATACAGGGAAACTTTAAGAACCCTGTAAGAAGTTCACTCTATGGCAGGACTAGACTCTAAATCAGCAGCCAAGGTATCAGTTGAATGGTTTAGATCAGAGGTGTCTGTTTCAGCTTTACAAAAGTTTGTATGCAGCATATTGGATCAGATGCAGGGTTCATTAGTAGGAATATGGAAAACCTGATGCCATGCTGAGGAGGTAATTTGGCCGTTTTGTTGGAGTAAAAACCCTTCAAAGTCACGCAGGGTATTGGCTCTTAAAACCGGTCCTGGTTCAAACCAAGACAAACTCATACGTTATAATGACCAAGTCAAAGTCCACTTCTAAACTCAATTAAAAATTGAAAAGAAAACTGCTGTTCACTCACAGGTGTTCTATAAAAAATGTGACTAAAAAGGAGAGGTAAAAATCTGTCTTTTGATCTGTAAGTATAAAAAAATAGGTGTTTCTAAAAAGTGTTATATTTGGCAGCTGAATTCAAACAGAAAAGAACTATGTAACACTATGTTCTATCTATCTTCCCATTGCTTTGTACGTAAAGGGTGGCCATGTTGTAAGGCGGCTTATTTTCTCGCTTTTAGCCCTTTTTTTATTGAGTCTCATCAAAAACAGCTTGATTCTGATGATCATTTTCTGACCGGCATAGTGAGAGCATTGATGTTGGATGATTTTTCTTTGCTGGAGTTCACATCAAATAAATCTATTTTAAATGACAGAAAAGGTCAGAAAGTCTTAAAATGTTTTTAAGTTGTTGGAAAAGCTGAATTATTTTTCATTGTTTTGGGGGATTTGTTTCTAAGATAATTGATGTGTTTGGCATGCAGGATGTCTATGAACCATCTGTCATATTTGCTCTTTTAAAATCATCTCATCATTCACATGAGCCAAGTATTTATTTTAAGAAATGGCTTTTTCAGAAACAGACATGTACTGAGCTGAATCTAGGAGGTGTGCTGATCAACACGGTTTTCGTCTTGATTTTCTTCTCTTTACTGCTGAACTTTAACTTGAAGGAAAACTTAAATAAATGCACCGTCTCTGTGGCTTTTAAGCCTGGAAAGTCTGCAAAATAGTAGATGATACATCACTGTCAGCTCTGCAGCAACAGTGAAAAACACCCTCAGTAAATCACAGCTTTACCCATCCTAACTCCAGGTCGTAAACTGTCTTGCAGGGGGAGCTGGCCACAGATCACGACGTCGTGGACTTCATCATGAACCAGCCCAATGTCGTTCCTCGCATAAACTCCAGAGTTCTGTCCACCAGCAGAACCTACCTGGACCTGTCCAATACGAGTGAGTTGTCAATAGGCACCCGCTACTGGGTAGATGCAGGTAAATTTATCAACCCTGAAGACACAGGAGCGAGTTAGCTATTTAAACAGAAAAGTGTTCGGTTTGTAACAGTGAATCCAAGACTGCAGCAAATGACACCTTCTTGTTAAATAAAACTTTCAATTGAAATTACTAGTGGGACTTGATTCAAAATTTTGATAGAGTTAATTACAGGCCCTGCAATTAATTAATCGCATTTTTATCAAAATTACAAAATAAACCACCTTTTCAATTCTAAGATCCCTTTCCTCTTCAACTGTTGAATAATTATATATATATATATATATATAAAACACACCATAAATCGAATCTAACTATTTAGTCATCAGATTGGGCAAAAGTTATAATATTTTACCTTATTTTTTCTTTAGAAACGCCTAAAACTCCTTCTATAGATGTGTGAACAGTCCATCACAGTGGAGATGTGTGGTGAATATTTGCTCTTTTGCTGCTGTGGCTAATAAGATGTTTGTACAGTTTAAACTTTAACCTCGGGTAATAACCCATATTAGTGCTTTGTATTTCCATTTCTTTTCATTAGCATTTTGTGCTTAAGCGAAACAAAATCCAGCAACCCTTCTCTATGGATCTGGTGCTCTAAAGTGTTATTGAATTTTTTCATCCTCTGTCTGCTCTGATGAAGATTCACTTTAAGAATGCCAAATGCTTCAAGTGGCCGGCCGCAACAGCAGGGCGGTTCTAAATATTCTCCTGTTTCCTGGTGGCACTCTATACTATGTATTAAATTAAGTTTTCTTCACCAGATGCTCTAATGTAGAGATGGACTGATACAGGTCTTTTTAAGGCCAACGCAAAATGTGCTCCTTATTACTATTATTTTCTTATTGGTGAGGTCTTTTGACCGATATTGATTTCTGTACCTCCGTTTACGTCCAAAGAATGGCATAATGACAACAAATTTTACACAAGTCTCATTTTAAACATAAATTCATATGTATTAAGAAATCATAGAAAATGAAGGGAGCAGAAAAGGTGCGTCTCTTGTGATCTCAAGGCATGGCTTATAAATACACTGGCACTATTTGCCCTACAAAAAGAAATATGTTAATATCAGCAATCCAACGTATCAGCCTATCTGTAGTCTATTGAGCCTAGGAGAAATAAAACTGTGTGTGTATGTGTATATATATATATATATATATATATATATATGTGTGCATGCATTTTGTTGGAATGGATTTAATGGATAATTGAAATGGATGTAGTTTTGTTCAGAGTATCTAAAGACTGATGTGTTGGAAATGTAAATATGACGTCCACTATACCTAATTTACCTTCTGTTGTTTTTCTCTGTTCACTTGAACCTCTTCAGTGTCCATCTTTTGTTTTTCCCTGAACTTTGTGCAGACAATTACTTTATCGACGATTACGCTCGTTTCTCCACCCTGGACACAAAGGAGAAGAGCACAGCTGTTGCCAACAGCATGAACTACATGGCTAAGAAAGGTAAAGGCAAAACACAACAAGAAAACTAATAACATAGTTTGTCTTTCACATTTTTTATTGTTCTAATGCAGAAAACTCAACCATCCTCAAGGCTTAACCCTTGTTTGTTTTTGCTGTCCTGTCCTCCTCCGCTCTTTATTTCTGCATTGTTAAAAATGTCCCTGCTTCAGGGATGGCCTCCACCAGCAGACATGGTAAAATCCTCCTTGTTCTCCACATTATTCCCTCTCCTACTTCACTTGCTCTTTTTTTTTTATATCAAACACTTTGCTGGCTTTCTTTTTGCATTACTCCATCTGCAATGCATCTCTCAGAGGACGCTAGTGACTAATGATGCATGTGAATATTGTCCCAGAGTATTAAAATGTGTTTATGCTAGTGCCAGTGATCTACCATTTACATATAGTATTCACTGAGACTGCATGAGAGTTTATTCAGTTGCTGCATGTACATATATAAGGGTGCATTAATAATAAATCAAAAATATATATATATGATTAATAAACTCTTTTTCATATTTTTTCATCAGGCTAATAAATTCTACTTTCAGCTACTGATATAATGAATAAATTACGATTTATCTGTAAATATGGATAATTTATGTCACAAAAGGGGCAATGCCTACTTCAGTTTACCCACTAAATACAAACTGCTTGACTAAGTCTCAAGACTTACTAAACAAATCTTAGATTTTTTTTTTTTTTAAATTAATAGATTTTGCATTAACATGGAGTATGCATCTTAACAAAAGAAGGATCCGGAAAATTCTGTTGTGGTCATTTGTTGCCCTCCAAGCTAACAAAGCTTCCAATGTGAACGGCACAATAAATGTGGACAAGTGTTGGCACAGCTGGTAAAAGAAGTGTTGAAAGCCTGAAAATGAATCTTCTGTTAGCTACACTGACGTCATCTCTCACTGTAAAATATAGAAGCATTTATTTCAAGTATATCTACTCTGGAGAAAATAATCTCATAAGAAGAAGCCTTTTCTGTTACAGTTTGATTCTACTAGTTTTTTTTTTCTAAAATAAAATACTTGAAGCTTTTTTAGTAATATTATTTAGGTTTATTAGAACCTATTAAACTTTAATATAGTCATGTCTTATTTACCTGGGCTTTATATCCAACCAGGTACAGAT
>NW_015151057.1:154661-178714 GCF_000732505.1 Cyprinodon variegatus
GTAGTTTAAATTCGACAATCTTAATGCAGCTCTAAACAAATGGGTTTTTAACTTTTACAGTCTTCTGGGAGTTTGTTCCAGATCAGTGGAGCATAAGAACTAGATGCTGCTCCTCCATGTTTGGTTCTAGTTCTGGGTGTTTAGAGTAGACTTCAGTGGTCTGGGAGGTTGATACAATGAAAACAGATCTGTTATGTATTGAGGTGCTGATCCAATCAGTCATTCATAAACTAACAGAAGGATTTTAAAGTCTCAGGGCCCTGTCACACCTTGACGATTTATCCAGCGTGTGCCTGACACCCCAGAATCTCCTAAAGCGCTGGCATACACTGAACTTTCTATGTATTTTTTTCAGTTTTGGACTTATACAAAGCATATTCATAATGAATCCAGAGCTTATGTCCAATGACAGCCTAACTTATGGATAAGGTACGGCAGCGTA
The DNA here is from genome assembly GCF_000732505.1 of Cyprinodon variegatus. Classification (NCBI taxonomy): domain Eukaryota; kingdom Metazoa; phylum Chordata; class Actinopteri; order Cyprinodontiformes; family Cyprinodontidae; genus Cyprinodon; species Cyprinodon variegatus. The sequence goes on from NW_015151057.1 coordinate 155,104, forward strand.
ATGCCCATGAAATGTCACAGGCTAGTTTCCTGAGGAAGGCAACAATGCCCCCGGAGGCGCCCGGTCTGCATAAAAAGATTTATTTGATTGCGGCATTAACCTAGTTCCTGTTATTGCTGCCAAAAAAAAAACAAGAATAAAGAAAAAGAAAGAAGGTGGGCAGTCACAGCAGATTCAGCGTCATGTCTGCTAGGAAGTTTGTTGGTCGTGGGCGTGAACGCAGGAAGGATCCATCACACTCACCTTCTTACTCACCCTATGATGGGGATGAATTCTGGAGGAGTAGAGACGGTTTCCTCCTTTGAACCTCCTTTTAACTTGATAAAATACGCATAAGTTATGCACAAGTTACTCATAGGTTTTGGAAAAGCTAGACACCAGAACTTATGAGTAACTTACACTTAGCGTATGTCAACGATCAGATAACTTACCTGTAACTTATGCCCCACATATGGGCATACACTGGCATACGTCTGGACGTACTTGCTGTATGTTGAAGTTTTCCAGCGTGTTTCAGCATATCTTTTTACTTATACAAATGTACCAATAACTTTCCCAACATATGCCAACTTTATTGCCAGATTTTTTGTATGTCAGGCATGCGCTGGTCTAAATCATCAAGGTGTAACAGGGCCATTAGCTGTCGATTGGAAGATTACGCCCAAGCGAAAGGATTCCAGTTTTCCACTTATGGACACTTAAAATATCAATAATAGCTTAAACAAATTTAAACTATGATTGATGTGAGGACTATCCATCTTGAATGCAGTAGTATATGGCCCTTTGTCCCCCCGATTTGGATGGTGTGCAGAACTGACTAAAACTGTTTTTACAAAAGATGGTGTCTGGTTATAGAACTGGATCTGAAGAATATATTTGATTAATGCTTCAAAGTCGAGAAGTTTAACTTAGAACTCTATTAAAATCTAACTATTATTGAAATCCTTTTATTATGTTGTTTTTTGTTTTTTTTTTACCTTTTATTTAACCAGGTAAATCCCGTCAAGATCAAGAACATTTGGTTTGTGTATAAACATTCCCCATTGATATAAAGAGTCCATTAGCAAATTTAATTGATGGAAAATTCTTGGTGGCTTTTGAATTTTTTTCTTTTACAAAGGTAGAAAAGAAAGCAGTGTGAGAAAGGTGAGCAGCACTCAGTGGTGCAAAAAATGGGTATTCACCACATGTGGTAGCTGAAGCTCTTAGGTAAGACTTAAAAACCTCCCCAGCTGGAGGCCGTCTGTGTAGCTGAATGCAAGTCATCATCAGACCTCAGGGATATGGATGGAGCTTAAGGCTGCAGGAAGATAGCCGTAGTGAAGGAATACAAATATGCAAATACAGGACAGATGGGCTTTTGCTGTTTGTTTTTTTTTTGTTTGTTTTGTTATATAAGCATGTAAGCTTTTCTTTCTGACTGAACTAGATGCTCTTATCATGAATTCCTGGGTCATTTTTAACTCATCCTAAGCTCAGTATTTTCTTGCTCTAACCATTTTGTTTACTTTCTTTTTGCCAGACGATGGTTACATCCGTCCTGTTACCTTCTGGGTAGTCGGGGACTTCGATAAGCCTTCAGGACGCCAACTGCTTTATGATGCTATCAGACACATGGTGAGAAATACTCTAAAAAGCTGTGCGATTTGCAAAGAAATGTTAAATGAAATGTGCCATTGATATCTATCAGACTTCAGTGGAGAAAGTCATTCAAAATTATAATGGTAAATAGCGCTGGGACATTAGGGCTGTATATGTGTTTTCATGCGGGGTAGAAGTTGAAGCTAATCTGAAAGTCTTAAAGTCTAACCGTCGCCTGCTTCATAACAGAAAACCAGCAACAACGTCCGACTGGGGATGATCAACAACCCGTCGTCTGATCCGTCCATGGAGTCGAGCCGCGTAGCCAGAGCGATCTGGTCCGCCATGCAGACACAGTCCGCCAACAATGCAAAGAACTTCATTACCAAGATGTCTAAGGAGGATACGGCAGAGGCTTTAGAGAAGGGCGTGGACATCGGGGAGTTCGCCGTCGGGGTAAAGCTTTAACATGCCTGCTTTGGATTTTTATATCTGCATAAAGCTTGATTTTTTTTTTCTTTTAATAATCCCCAGTCATTTCTGAATTTTCCTCTTTTTCACATGGTTAAAATGTTTTCAGCAGTTTCTATATTCACAGGTTGCCATAAAGCGATCCCCACTTGTTCAGTTTTTTTGCAGGATGCCTTTCCTAACAGTTAACATTTGAACTCATGTTCCATGAACTACATTCAACGTTAACATTTTCAACATAATAAAACTGCATTTAGGTTCAATGCTGATTGAAGTTATAAAGAAAATTATGCATTATAATTTATTTTCTTAACAGAAGCGTAATCTAACATAGATGTGGAGGCAGAGGATCCACATTGCTTGTGGAGCAGAATTAAGTTTCCAGGGACGATTTTGGTGTGTTCTTAGTATACCAGTAGTACCAGTAGCTCCTCAATTACTGTGCTTGGTTGGTAAACACAGTTACTTGGAGTTCAAAAAGCTCTATGAGACCTCAGACCCAACAACAGTGCTTAGCTGAAGGCTGCAATCCAAGTCCTTCAGTAGATCCGCAGGCTGATCAGTTCTGTGCTGCGCTGCATTGATTCATGCGTTTGTGCAGCAAAGAATGCAAAACGAATCCCGACTGCTTTATTTGCCTATCTGTGTTTGGATATATTTAATTTAAATTTCTTTTTTTTATCTCTTAGCCATGATGATTGTATTTAGCAGCAGAAATAATTTCTAGAATATAAAAACATGGTGTGTAATGAGTTTTTAAAATTTTGATTCATTTTGTGATTTTTTTTTTTGGTGGGGTCTTATTTTGCTGCTCTTAATCCTTCAGGGTATGGATTTGCCGCTGTTCAGAAGTGCTTACGAGGGTCCCAAGGTTGACTTCCTGCTCTCCCATGCTGCCTACTGCAGAGATGTGCTCAAACTGAAGAAAGGACAGAGGGCAGTCATCAGCAACGGACGGGTATGTCACTGGTTCTACTGAATTATAACTTGTAGCTTAAATAAAAACATCATCATTAAAGGTTTTCATTAAACGGCTCAGATTCTTCCCTTGATGCTGCCGTTTGACGTTCTTGTTCCTTTCTCTCAGGTCATCGGCCCGCTGGAAGAGAACGAGGTGTTTAACCAGGATGACTTCTTGCTTTTGGAGAGCATCATCCTAAAGACATCCGGGGAGCGCATCAAAAGCAAAGTCCAGCAGTTTGAAATGGAGGAGGACAGGTATTGTTTTATTCCCCCAAAGCTCTCTCTCTGTAAGACGGGTCAAATGAGTTAACGCAGCCTCTCTCTCAGGGCCAGCGACCTGGTGATGAAGGTGGATGCTCTGCTGTCCTCTCAGCCCAAAGGAGAATCCAGGATAGAGTACGGCTTTGCAGATGATCGCTACAGGTACGTCTGTAACATAATTCACCGCCATAAGATTTTCATCAAGCTTCTTTAAACAGAAGAATCCGTTTGTCCTTTAAAGAAAACCTGAAAATATTTTTGTTTACTTCACTCAGTCATTGATCTTGTATTTGTCTGCAGCGCTGTAAAGATCCGGCCGGTGGAGGGGGACGTGTACTTTGATGTTGTCGCCGTGGTGGATCCAGTAACGAGAGACGCACAGAAACTGGCTCCTCTTTTATCGGTAAGCTTTGGCTCCGTTAGTAGATCAGCTCCTCCATCTTTGTCTATCCAGCTAACGGACATCCTCCCGCTCACACCTCTCTCTCTTCTCTTTGTGTTTCATCTGAAGGTTTTGAAGCAGCTTGTAAACGTCAACCTGAGGGTGTTCATGAACTGCCAGTCCAAACTGTCAGATATGCCTCTGAAAAGGTAAAACAGAGCTTGATCCCTCTGTTTCATTGCGCTGCACAGATGCAGACTCGTAAAGATTCCCCTCATGTCTCCCTGCTGCGTTTTTCTGCAGTTTTTACCGTTATGTGTTGGAACCGGAGGTGGTGTTTCAGGCTGACGGGACTTTTTCTCCCGGCCCGATGGCCAAGTTCCTGGACATGCCTCAGTCTCCGCTCTTCACCCTGAACCTCAACACCCCAGAGAGCTGGATGGTGGAGTCTGTTCGCACCCGCTATGACCTGGATAACATCTACCTGCAGGAGGTCAGGAGGGTTTCATCTAGAGATCTAACTGCTCTGTTGTAACTGCAGAAGAATCACATACTTTGGACTAACGCTGTCCAAAATGTTCCCAAAGAGGGAATTTCTTTTTCTATAGTTTCTGCTCCAAAATAAAATAATTCTCCTTCTGTTTATAAAGAGCTTTGACAGCTAGTTTTGCTGCTGTGGCTGCAGGTGGAGAACATTGTAGCAGCAGAGTACGAGCTGGAGCACCTTCTGCTGGAGGGCCACTGTACTGATGTCAGCTCAGGTCAGCCTCCACGGGGCCTTCAGTTTACCCTGGGAACCGCCTCCGAGCCCGTTATGGTAGACACCATCGTCATGGCAAACTTGGTAAGACGCTGCTCACCTGGTCAGGATTTTGATTTAAGTTTTTTTTTTCTTGTTCTGGATAACCGTGGGAAAAAATAAATATATTTGTATTTTAATATTGCTGTAGAATGATCTAAATGTTGTCATTTCCTCTATAGCTCCTTTTTTATGAGCTTCAGTTTTTGTCCATTTTCCATCTTTCCTTGTTTAGTGGTTTCCTTCCTTCCTCGCTCCATCCTCTTGTCCTTGTTTAGTGGTTTCCTTCCTTCCTTGCTCCATCCTCTTGTCTTTGTTTAGTGGTTTCCTTCCTTCCTTGCTTCATCCTCCTGTCCTTCTTTAGTGGTTTCCTTCCTTCCTTGCTTCATCCTCCTATCCTTGTTTAGTGGTTTCCTTCCTTTCTTGCCTTCCTTTTGTTCTGAAATATCTGTAATAAGTTAAGCTTTGCTATTTAATTCTGTCAAAAAACATCAAAGACAAAGAACCCTTGAAAATTTCAGCAGAACCCTAAATATGCCCGATTCTGGAGCAGATGTGCTCTACTATTATTTTGTGTTTTTCATCTTGTAAATATGTCGGTCTGGTTTACAGGGTTACTTTCAGCTCAAAGCCAACCCTGGTGCCTGGATGCTAAAACTCAGGAAAGGACGATCCGACGAGATCTACAGGATTTATAGGTGAGGACACCTCAGTGATGAAGGCTATTATTGGCATTCCATAGTTCTGCAGTCTGATCATGATTATTTTTTTCTTTCTTCTTCAGTCACGATGGAACAGACTCACCGTCCGACTCGGATGACATTATTGTCGTGCTGAATAATTTCAAGAGTAGAATCATATTAGTGAAGGTCAGTTCATCTCTGATTCGAGGCACAGATCAGCAATCAGAGGCAGTCATAGAAGGATTTGGAGGAACAGCATTAAATTCAAAGCTCTTCCTCATCAGAACCATAATTATGGCACCTTATTTAAAATACAGGAAATAGACAGTTTGGACCATAATCCCTCTGAGGATGAAGGTTGTAAAATAGCCTCCTTTTCCAGATGTATTTTATACATGTTTTGGAACTAAATTAACCCTTTTTATCTTTTATTCTATGAAATTTTCACATTTATTCTAAATTTATTCTAAATAAAAGGTAAGTTGGATCATAAAAAAGCTGCGTTTAGAGCTTAAATCTGGCTTAGAAAAAATAGTTCTTGTTTTATTTTTCAAACTGCTTAATGTTGATAGTTTACCTCATGGTTTGTTTTTACCAACTTAGAACATTTGGGTTTTAAATAAGGACATTTTTCTTTCTAATCAGGTCCAAAAGAAGCCGGACAAATTTAACGAGGAGCTGCTGAGCGACGGAACGGAGGAAAACGACACTGGATTTTGGAAATCTCTGGCCAGGTAGAGCTCTGGTTCACTGATTATTATTTTTTTTTTTTGTTTTGTTTTTATTGCAAGTGAATTAAAAAAAAAACACATTTTTGTGTATAATTTTCAGATTTTTATTTTTTTTAGCCTTCTAGTCTAATGAATAAAACTGATCTAGATTGGTTTTTTTTTGTCCTGGCAGAGGTTTTACAGGAGGAGGTACAGCTGAGGAGCCGAAGCCAGAGAAAGACGATGTGATCAATATTTTCTCTGTGGCATCAGGGCATCTGTACGAGAGGTTCCTCAGGTGGGGGTTAAATGCACCTAAACGTCCTCGATCAGTTGAAACCTTTTTAATTCTTGTTTCAAAGGCAGCATTGATCCTGGAGCTGATCACAGTCTCTTCTTCTTCTCTCTCAGGATCATGATGCTGTCAGTCCTGAAGAACACAAAAACCCCCGTCAAGTTCTGGTTCCTGAAGAACTACCTGTCCCCTACCTTCAAGGTAAGAGTGTCCGTCCTAATTTTATTTTCCATTTGCTTTTAAAACTAGAATAGCGGATTATATGGTGCATCCCTGATTTCAACAAATGTGATCTAAAATTCAGTGAAAACTAGAACGTTTGAAGTATTTTTAGACTTTATTCCTCATCCCATCGTTTGAATGTCCTTCCTCCTGTCTTTCTTCCTCATGTTTTTCCTTGTTGTTTTTGTGTTTCTTTCCTTTTCCACCATCCAAGTGTCCTACATCCTTTGCTCCGTATTTCCTTCTTTCAGCTTCTTTCACCTTCTGTCCTTCCTTTTCAGACTTCCTTCTGTCCTTCCTCTCTTTGACCCATCTGACCTTTCCTCCGGCACTTCCTTACTTTTTTCTCGCCTCTTGCCTCTCTTGCTTCTGCCCTTCCTTTCCCATGTTTTTCCTTTATTTTCTTTCCTTCTGTTGTTTCCTTTTTTAATGTCTGTCTCTGTACCTCTTCTTTAACTTCGTTTTTCCAAGTGTCCTTCCTTCCTTCCACTTTTTTTTTTTTGGTTTAAATGTATGCTGGACATTTGTGGTGAATTTCACTACTTTATCTTTTAAATCAAATCGAAGGGATAGCAGCTTGACTTTGGTTTCCATGGTATTGATAATTATCATGTTTAATTTCTTCGGCTGTTTGCGTCATCTTGCTGGATGTGCTTCACTTTGCAGGACTTCATTCCCCACATGGCGAAGCAGTATGGCTTCCAGTACGAGCTGGTCCAGTACAAGTGGCCCCGCTGGTTGCACCAGCAGACCGAGAAGCAGAGGATCATCTGGGGATACAAGATCCTCTTCCTGGACGTTCTGTTTCCTCTAGCTGTGGATAAGATCCTGTTTGTGGACGCAGACCAGGTTTGCTGCACAAACGCTGTAACTGATTCTGCTTCTGTCCAAATCTGCAGCCTGTTCTCCAGCTGAGGGCCAAGCAAACTAGAAAAAGAATAAGAAACAGGCTAATTTGTAACCTGATTCATATTCACCACTCCATAAACTCAACCTGTTTTCATCAGATTGTACGAACCGACCTGAAGGAGCTGCGCGACTTTAACCTGGAGGGAGCTCCTTACGGCTACACGCCGTTCTGCGACAGCCGCAGGGAGATGGACGGCTATCGCTTCTGGAAGTCCGGCTACTGGGCGAGCCACCTGGCTGGACGCAAGTACCACATCAGGTGCCTGTTCAGCTCCGCAATCACTGCCTTTTTTTTTCATCTTTTTTTGTCGCCTTAAAGGTAGAGTGGAGGATTTGATATATTTAAATATATTAAATATTTAAAAAGACCCGCCCTCTCCACTTTAAAAAAAATAATTCACATGCACAACCGTGTACCCACTCAAGAGAGGGAAAACCTATTAAACACATGCGAGACCATGCAGGAGCCCATTTCTCCTCTGTTTAAAAGTTGCTCTTTGCATTGCTCATACAAGCTTACTTTCCAAACCCAGATTTGCCATTTTTCCGCCATGTCAGACTCACCACCGGTAAGTGAAAATGGGGATGAGCACGTAGGACGGCCTTACGTAAACATATCACCAGAAGGATTGACAATTAGGAGGACCATTTATTTCGATGATCCACCCAGATAAGAACATCCTCCTCTATACCTTTAAGAAAAGCAGAATCCTTTTATTTACCAGCAGAATGAGGATTACTTTATTCCTTTAATTAGAAATTAAAAGATAAATCATTTTCTAAGCCTGTAAAGATTTCTATTCAATGTTCCTTTGTTGATGTGATGCATGGTCTGCAGTGCACTGTATGTCGTCGACCTGAAGAAGTTCAGGAAGATCGCTGCAGGAGACCGCCTCAGAGGACAGTACCAGGGACTGAGCCAGGACCCCAACAGTCTGTCCAACCTGGACCAGGTCTCTGAGCAACATCTTCTCTCCTCCTCTCAATATCGCAGTTCTACACCTACACAAGCTTTTATCTTAGAGTTCAAACGTTTGCCGGAGGCGCCTTAATATGACCTTCCTGGTTTTTGTGTTTGTTTTTTCAGGATCTTCCAAACAACATGATCCACCAGGTTCCCATCAAGTCTTTGCCTCAGGAGTGGCTGTGGTGTGAGACCTGGTGTGACGACAGCTCCAAAAAGACCGCGAAGACCATAGATTTGGTAACACACATTCCCAGGAATATGTCAGCAACTGCCACTAGAGGGCGCTTAGGGGAGCTGAATAGAAAATACAGTCAGTAAATGATTCCCCATCAATTTACTGATGCGTAACTAAGAACAGTAAAACAAATGGAAGATGAATTGGATTTTCTTGAATTATTCCTATTTAGGGAACTTTTAGTCAAGATTATTTTATTCCAGCCAAGAGGTTTATGATGGAAAATGAAACGGGGACCGAAAATATAATGGAAAATAATTTTGGGTTGGAAAAAAAAAATATTTAGATGTTTTATTTACAATTCGAAATAAAGTAATTCTAGGGCTTCAATATCAGTATATATCACAGTCTAATTTTAATCAGTAATCTAGTTCTGGATCCAGGATAAGAGACATATTCTCACAGAGAAAGCCTCAGCACGGGGATGAAGGCAGACGGAGAGCTGTGCTCTGCAGCTGTAGGCTGTGCTGCTGGTGCTTCAACACCATTTTAGCTACAGAATGAGCACCAAGGATAAGGTGACCAAATGTCTTTGTTTTGAGTGACCTGTACCAAACAAAAGCTTTAGTCTGTCTGTCTGATGTTGGCGTCTGTAAAAGATTATAGCAAGCAGGACGTGTAGAAAACAGTGCAACAGATTGATGAAGAAAAGTTGAATGCAGCTTTAAATATGAGGAGAGCGTGAGCTAGTCACCATCCACAGTAAACTGTCCTGTGACATTATGAGATGTTTGAATTGATTCATTTTGATTTGACTGAGGCGATCCAGGCTGATAAACGTTTAAACATCAGCCGTGTTGTCAGGGCTTGTATTTTTAAAGCTAATTGTTATTTTGATGCTTTTCTTTTTTAAGAAAAGCGCAATGTTACATCAAGTTTCATAGACTCAGAATAATTACATTCAGAAGTTTGTTTAGGTTCCTTTTTTAACTTTCCTGAGGTTTTAACATTTTTTTTTTCACAAAAATCGACCAAAATTAGACAAAAAATTTTGCGATTTTAAGCCCTACGCTGATCATTTAAAGATTTATCTTCATTAATTTGAAGGTCTTTAAGCTGGAAGGACCTCCAACCATCACCGTAATTGTCATCACCTCTTGTCAAAAGAAACATTTTTAAAATTAAGTCAACTTTAAATCTTTTAGGGTAAAGATTCATTTTGTGCCACACTATCTGTATATAGAAGATAAACAATTGTTTACTACACACATTAGTTAGGGTTGCATAAACATTAAAAAGAGTAATTGCTGGTTTAACTTAATTAAACTGCCTTCTAATACCATAACTTGTGAAAAATATTTTATACAACTGCAGGAAATTATAGAAATGTAAATTAAGGCTGCAGTGATTAGCCAGTAACCAAATTACAATTATATGAACTACTGTTAGCTACAATTGTAGTAACTTTAAAGTAATACAGTAAAGTAAAATAATTTTAATTCAAATATTATCTATGACTGGATATTTTATCATTTCATTGTAAATAATTGATTTATAAAAAAACAAAACAAAAAATTGGATGTCATCATTTGAAGGAAAATCTTTTTTTTTCTCATTCCAATTTGTTTCCCTTTCAGTGTAACAATCCAATGACCAAAGAGCCCAAGCTGCAGGCAGCAGTGAGGATCGTATCAGAGTGGACGGACTACGACCAGGAGATAAAACGCCTGCAGACAAGAGTCCAGAAGGGAGCAAAGGGCCCAGCCAAGACGCAGGACACAGGTACAGAACCACCCGAGCACCGCATCCAAACATCAACAGCTTCCGTTCTGACCATCCTCTGGTTCTGTCCTCAGATGTTCACTCAGAGCTGTGAAGATCCACAACAAACCGAGGACTGTTAAGAGAATGAAAAATCACGATACACTGACCACACGCCAGAACCTAACCGCTCCAAACGGTTTGGGTGTTTTCGCTGTTTTTTTATTATGTATATGTGGTACACATGACAGGAATGGACTTTGTGACGCACATGCTTGTTTTTTTTCTGTATGGGCTGTCAGATGTAGTTTGCACTGATTTCAGGACTTTATTGAATCTTTGTTTTTCCTCAGATTTAAAGGAGAGTAAGAAGCTTCAGGGATGATGGTTATGGGTTCATTCAACCAAACCATGAAGGGAATTTAATTCTAAAAAAAATAGATAAAAAAGCTGATTGTTCACATTAAAAGAAAACCGGAAGGCTTGATTATAACAGTGCAAACCATTTTCAGGGAAAAACGCCACTTTTTTTATAGACGGGATATTCAGATAGGATGGTTGGAAAAATCATTTCTGCATCTAAAATAATTATCTATGATTCTAAGAACCCAGAGATTAATTTCTCTGAAAGTGTTCATCTTTCTGTTTCAACTTTTTCCCCCCTTAAATCCTTCAGGATTTATTTTTATGCCGTCTCACCTGATCCAAACTGTTAAACACAAACTCCCCCCCAAAAAACTGGAAGCTTTCTGACTTTTATTGTGATCCATTTGAAAAAAGGTTTTACAAAAGGTAACATTCAATTTTTACACCAATTCTTGTTTAAAAAATTACTTAAAAGGTTTTGATACAACAAATTTATCTAACTAAGTAATGGCTTCTATAACAAGGTGAAAAGAAGAATATACATGTAAAAGAATGCTACAGACATGAAGACAGAGGATTACATTAAATAAAAAATAATAAAAGTCAAATGGCATGATTGTTTCTCTTTCAAACGACATCAGAGCAGTTATTGCAACAGCCGTTTCACAGGATGTTATCGTAGCGTCGGATGACAATCTGCTCATTTCCTCGCATGGTAACATTCGCATACGTTCTCCTTCGCCGTCTGATCGTCGTCACCTGGATTAGTAAAGAGACTGAAATACAAGATCGATTTACAACAGAAGAGAAAAAAAAACAAAAAAAAACAGGCGTTTCTTCTCTGCAGTACGTGAAAAAGCACAGAGGAACGACGGCGTGCTTTGGCAGTGACGGGCGGGACGTTTAGCTCCAGCTCACCAGACACTGGCTTTGTCTTCCAGATCTTTAAACGACAGCTGCCCGCTCTGACCGTCTGCGCCGCCACGCTGTTGGGAGACGACTGCTGCGTGCAAATAAAACGTGTAGCAACCAACTTATATTACATGTGACTGAGGTGATGTTTAACATAAACACTGGGAACTGAAATAAGTAAGCATGGAGGACTCCTAAAGCTCCACTGCTCCTGAACACACATCAGGTAGTTTCCAGTATAAATGTTAAGCAAAAAAAAACAAAACAAAAGTTAAACTTTTCTTTTAAAAGCAGGCATCCAGTCCCGGCAGCAGCTCGACGTGTTATACCTGCTTCCAAACGGAGCGCTGGGTTTCACTCGCACCCCTCCTGCCTCAAGGAGAATTAAAATAACGAAAACTCCTTGATCATCTCAGAGAGATGAAGGTTCAGGACTTCCTCCTCAATCATTAAAATCCATTATCGTCACATCATTTGCATGCACTTCCAGCATTTATACAAGAGTATCATACAAAGTAAGGCATTTCACGTTGTGTTCTTGAGTGTTAATTCATGATTGGTGTCATGTGTTTACATGTGTACATAGCAACCACATTTAATGTTTTGCCCCCCTATAAAAAGACTGCAAAAAACAAACATAACGTCGATAAATTTCACTTAAAATATATATATTTGTCATATATATTTATGTATATATTCATATGTTTAAAAAAAAAAATTGGAGGGGAAGAGAAGCTCAAAAGGTCCCTGTAATTGGCCTGTTGTCAGAAACCCCACCCTCCCCATCGCTCACTCCAGGACCTCACTGGGCGCCACGGTAACCAGCTGCAGAGGGATCTCCTGATTGCCTACGAGGTCGTGGGCGGAGGCGGTCTGGAGGATGAGCGTGGTTCCGTCCGTGGTGATGACGGTGTCAGTGGGCGGAGACGTGGAGGTGGGCACGGCGCCCTTTTTGTTTTGATGAGTCTTTATGTGCTTGGCCAGGTGGTCGCTGCGCATGAACCTCTTGGAGCACTCCGAGCACACAAACTTCTTCTCTCCTGCAGGGCGACCATGCACACCTTTTGTCAGGTTACCTCAGTTTACAGAGTTTAATTCTCCCAGTTTGCTCAACATTTTGTATTCACATAACTTACACTACTTCATGCATTTCTTAATTACAGTTTAAGCCTTTCATACATTTTATATTAAAAATACACTTTTATAAAATTCAATTCATATTTCAATGTATTTAACGATCCGTTCTAAAATTACTTCCAGAAAAATCAGAAGATATTATTATATACTGTAAAACTAAATATTTACCGACATCTTTTGTATGAAATGAAATATAAAAAAATATCTACACACAGGAGGAATCAGTTTATAGAATAAAGCTTCATATCAGTAATCAACCTACATAAACTGCAGAATTCAGGTAAGACAATAGTATGCAATTTCCAAACAAAAGCATCAACAGCCAAACTGAACCTCCATCACCAGTTTTTTGTTTTTTAGTATTAAGCAAACCACCAAGTCTTAGCAAGCTACCATTAGTTTAGGAATAATCCTGGGGTTTCCTTACATTACGTGCATGCTTTAAAGTAAAACATTATGTAAGGTAGCAATACACCTCAGCCACCTAATAAAAGGTTTGTTATCCTTCTCTGTATGGAAATATCTCCACTTGCTAAGCTGCAGCTTGGAAACTTGAGAAAAGCCCCCCTTTAACCCAGGTAATGTTTTAAAGCTAATTTAAATGAAACGGCTCGTTAAATATGTTTATCTAAAGCACAGAGCTACTAAAAATAAAAAAATTCACAAAATAACCAAATATAGATTTAAGGCTGCTTATTTCATATAGATAAATCGAAATGCTAAATCTATGCAATAGCTTATAATGAAACTAATTATTTTAACAGTCGAAGAAATAGTTGATGTTTTAGATTTGACTTTTAAAGAGCTGATACTTTCTCCTCATTCTCAACTTAAACATCTGCAACTTTTAAATATACATTAAAGAGAAGAATATTTATACAAAACTATAAAGGTCTAAACATTCAACCCGCTCACAAATATTTCTTTAGCAAAACATTTCTTTATGAGCGTCTTTCTACATTTTAATGTGCTGCTGCTACCACTAGAGGGCAGAAGAATTTAAGGACATTAACGCCAAAATCTTTACTGTGGAGCAGAAATAACAAGCCTTAATGCTGAATATCGCATACATTGTTATTATTTACTGATCCTAATGACATCTGAAAACTTCTTTTTATCCTTTTCTTTCATGTTTCTCACCTTTCCATCAGTTTTTAAGATGTTCAATTAATGAACAATGACTATTAAAACCTGACCCCACGCTAGGAACCCATGAAATCTCTAGTCCTACAGAAAAGATCCCTAGATGCATCACACACCCCTAAAACCAAGGCTGGTATCTGCAAACTCCAACCCAGCAGTCTAAAACCTGCAGAGGAACCAAGATGGACTCGCCTGTGTGCGTCCTCCTGTGTCTCTGTAGTTCGTCGCTCCTGGTGAACCTCTTCCCACAGTACATCCAGTTGCAAACAAAGGGCCTCTCTCCGCTGTGCCAGCGCAGGTGAGCTCTCAGGTGGGACGTTTTCCCGTAGACTTTCCCGCAGCCGACGATGTGGCAGATGTGCTGCTTCTTCTTGCCCACGCCAGAGCCCCTGACAGACAGACGCAAAAAGAAATCAGTAAAAGATCATCATGGGGAGTTCTGGTAATAATAAGACGACGTAATATAGAGAGAAGAATTACAAGCTACGTGAGATTGATAGGAAAAGGAACACAACTGAAAGAACCGTAAACGTAAAGGGGAAAATATACGGAAAGATAAAAGAAAGGAAAGATACAAAGGTAAAGGAGTGATGGAGAGGAAAAAAAAAAAAAAACAAGGTAGGGAGGAATAAAGAATAAATGACAGGCAGAGGAAGGACGCACATGAATAGGTTAAGACAAGAAAAATGGGAACAGAAGGGATAAAAATGAAATAAGGTAGATGAGGAAGGAAGGTTATATGGAAGGATTCTTGGACACTTTGGAACAAAATCCGAAAAGACAAATATTAGAGAATCAGACGCCCACCTCCCTCCAGACTCCTTGCAGTTGGGGCAAGTACAGGCCACTCTGCGCAGCCTTTTGCCATCCGCGCCTGCTCCCTCCATCTCCTCGTCTCCCATCTGGACACGGAGGTTGTTCAGGTCGCTGGGGTTCAGTGTGGAGTCCCCGCTCAGCTGCCACTCCTCAGAGTCCGGCTCTTCTTTTATCTGGATGCCTGAGGCGGGATGCACAGAGAAAGAGTCACAGTCTCTGACAGAGAGGGACTAAAAGGAACTATTTCAAGTTTGGGAATCTGTGGCTTTACCAGCTGGACTGCCTGCATCCTCTCCCTGTGTGTACTGGACACCAGTTTGTGTTACGGAGTTCACTGTGACTGTCTGGAGGTTAGGGAGGCTGACCTGGCCAGTCTGGCCCAAGGGGAGGGTCTGGATGGGTGCTAGCGTCAACTGCTGGCCCTGGCCCTGTCCCTGGGGAATCTGGAGCCCCTGGAGCGACTGGACACCTTGAACCTGGAAAAGAAAAAAAGAACAGAACTCGTTTAAATTGTTTCACATTGTGAAAGAACTCAGATCATCGTGAAGCAGGACAACACTACCTGGAAGGTCTGCCACTGAATCTGCCCCGTGGCGGTGACAGTCTGAGCCTGGATCAGGAAGGTACCAGGGTTCACCAGCTGCACACTCTGCAGAGTCTGACCGCCTCCAGTCAGGTCCTGGCCCTGAGCCACCTGGGCTTGAGTGTCACCTGCCAGCTGCAGGATGGGCTGAGAGATGGTGGTGGCGTTGGAGGAGGACACCTTCACAAAGAGGAGCGGAATCACAATGAACCACCCCAAGAATTCAACCCAAGAGTTTTTGCATCAGACAGTACTCCCTCTATTAACCATGACCTGCTGAGGAAGAGCATCCCCACACCATGATGCTTCCACCACCATGTTTCACTACAGGGATGATGGCTTTTGTGGCTGATTAGTAACTAAACCTTTATAGATCAGCTGTACACTGAGGTCACATCATCCGTCAGTTTGATTTACAGGGATCGGTCATTCTGACAGATTTGACTAGAAGTTTAGATTTTTGCTAGATTATGTCTGCTGCTTACTGACCTGGATTTGCTGTAGGTGGTTATGGGAGTTGTAGTTTTCCGTGGAGGATGGATCAGACACTCCCGCAGACACAGCTGTGGCCTGAGTGAGAACCCCCGTCCCATCGATGGTTGCTGGGAGCTGTGAGGTGTTGGAGGAAGAGGAGGAAGTGGTTGGCACGTAGATATCCTGGTTGTTGCTGTCGCTCACTGTCACCAGGGACTGTTTGTTGTTGCCATCCTGGCTCTGGTTCTCCAGGGGCTGGCTGCTCATGATCAGCTGGCCCTCCGGCGTTACCCCGGTGGCGATTGGTACTGTCTGAGCCCCAGTCAACCCAAGGGACTCCAGATCCACGCTGTTTATGGGGACAAAGGTGATGTTGCCAGGAAGCCCTACGGGGACAGTGCCGGCGTACGCCGAGCCTCCGGCCAAGGAGACGCCCTGGATGGACTGAACCTGGCCCGCCTGCGTGAGGAGGTCTGTAGCAGCTGTTGTGGAGCAGCTGATTCCAATATTGCCCTGGTTGCCATCTTGGAGAAGTTGAATCTGGCCCGTGCCGTCATCCAGTCCTTGTGTTGGGAATCCTGTGAGTGTCCCATCTGCATTTTGAATTTGGGGAATGACCTATAAAAGCAAAGCGACGTCAGTGAGCACGAAAATTATTTGGGCAAACTTTACTGACGCTTTCCTGCCACTTTTATTACCTGGTACTGAATGCCGGCCACTCCGTTAGCTGTGGCTTCGCTCCCAGATGCTGTGACGTAAATGGGCTGGCTGGGAAGACTCCCGATTGGAAGAACGTACTGCCCGTTAGATGTGACAATCCCCGAGTTTGGAATGTGAACGACGCCTTGGTCTTCCTTTGCAGCCGAGACGGGGGTCAGCACCTCCCATCGGTCTGAGCTCGTCAACTGAATAGCTGACATGTCTGTTGTCTGGGAGCAGAAGCAGCGCTCATATTAGCAAACATTTAAATATCAGCAAATGTATTTGAGACCTAATCTAAAAAGTGAAAGCACTTTGTGGCCAAAGACAATCACTTCAGTGTTGTTTGATCCCATAGATGCTTTGGGTGGCAGTCATGAGGCAACACAGAAATATAAAGCTGTTTGTCATCAGCAGAAGTACAGGAGGTGATTTTGTATTTGGTAATCTAGCAGAGGGGAACATGTACATAAAAAAGCATTTATGGCTCTTAGACTTCTTCACAACAAACATAGTTAATAAACTGAAATTGAAAAAGTTGCACTGTTTTCTTATTTATTTTCATGAAATCCTTCTCTAAATAAAATAAAATCTTTGGATTCAACAGGAATAGATCTGTGAACAGCTCAGATGCAAGTTGGAAGAGAAAGAAGTAAACAAACAAAACAATCACCAAGAGCAAGAGACACAGAAAAACAGGATGCAGGTGTGACAAAGCATCGTTCAATCAATGATCTGGAAAATGGGCAGAGCAGAGAACAACTTTAAACCACCAACTACCACATTACTGCCATCCTCTGACAAAAAGAGAAGTAAATCATAAAGAAAGCCAAGATGCACCTGATAACTCTGAAAGAACTGATGAGAACCAAAGCCCAGGAGGGAGAATCAGCAACCAGGACTATTAGTTACACACTCCACAAATGAGACCTTTATGGAAAGCCATTATTGGAAGATGGCCATTAGAAGAGTCCCTTTGCCCAGTCTGCCACAAGCGATGTAAGGACAGGGTGAAAAAAACAAAAGGCGTAAGTGGCTGTCCATGTCTGTAGTTAGCCACGATTCAATCAGGACATCTAAGCTCTCATGTGTAGGAAAGACAGCAAACATATAGAGGACGGGCCTCTGGGCAGGAAAACTTGTGGAAGGATATCAGTTATGGATAGATCATCCATAGATGATAATGGGAAGATGAACAGAGCTAAATGCAAGATATGGTTTAGGATACAAAAAGACTAAAAGGACTAATCAACCGACAATCAAAGGGACGGATCAACATATGCATGTGTTAAAATGGCCCAGTCAAAGTAAAGGACTAAAACAGACACAGTGGAAACAAACTGTAGCAGATCAATACTGGCAGAGCCAAAGTAGAGAGATGTGGCTGAAAACCAGTGATCCCCCCAATAAAAAAACAAAAAATAAAAAAAACAAGTGACCCTGTAAGGCCTTAACTTACATAGTTACCAGTCAAAGAAACATGTAACAGTTCCAGGCAATGCAAACAATTCCCAATCAAATCAGGACACCAAGCTCAAAAAGACACCTCGGATCACATCAAAGCAGCAGGAAATAACCATAACCATTCGATTAAGTTATATAATAGAAAAGTGTTCAATGTAAAGAGATAGATTAAAGCAAAAAGTGAAAGATCGTGCAGATCTGACTGATGGGAAGTAAACGGAGTCAGGAGGCAGGCGAGGAGAGGCTCAGGAAAGGGTGGGGGATGGGAGGCTGTTGCAAGCCAACTGAACCATATTGTTATGATTATAGCAACTTCTCCAGACACACATTTAGCTATGGACGCATCCTCCGAAGCCTAAGGTACATCAGGCTATCTGGAAGTAACCGACTTTAGCGTCCTACCCACTATGGGCGGGTTTTAAAGGGGGAAAGTGGGTGGCCGTTATTGAGGGGAACACAGGAAGTGTACGGCTTTCACCCAATGCCATCAAAAATTTAAAACGTGTGAACTTCAAGCTCTTAAAAAACCACAACCAGAATTGGAAAGCGGCAGGGAGGTGGGAAATGTGCTGGATACCTGTGTTTCGGCCGCACCGCCAGCTTGCAGGAACTCGCTCTGACTGCTGTCCACGTCCGCGGACGCCATTTCTCCTTGTTTGAGAGACCGCTCTGGCGCTAGCAGGGAGAGAGGGGGAAACCGAGAAAAAGTCTGCAATCTTCAACTCCTGCCTGCCAGAAAATCCCGCAAAGCATCCCCACTCTCCGCTCTGCCGTCTGTGAAATTCAATTCTGCGGCATAGATCCCAGCAGCATTCGGGCCCAGAACGACAGTTTTTTACTTTGTCAACTCCGAGAGGTAGCCAGCAAGCTAGGTTAGCTAACCATATCCAGCTTGTTAGCGTAGGAGCTAACGACAAAAAGACGCAGCTCTCTTCGCTGCTGCTCTCACAAACTCACCGATTAGCTGCCGATTCGATGCGCTAGACGTTTACGTTTTAGTCATAGCGTAAATATAGAGGATTACCAGACCAATCAAACTCCTAACATGATTATTTTATCAAAGGCGGGCTAGTGTTGATCGTTGAAATCGGGTCGATTTTTTTCTATTTTTGATTGACGGTGCGGGAAAGCTCGACGTCGATCACATTACAAGAGGGCCCGCCCTTCTTCCTTGATGTGATAGGCTCCGCAGGAATGTCGGGGAACGTGATTGGCCAGGCAGGAATGTCGAGAAAGCTGATTGGCTGAGAAGGATGCTAATCCAGTTTTTTGTAGCATGGATGTTTCCTGTTTTGTCGAGCGGAATGTAGTTGATGAAATCGTTACTTTATAAATTCACTGTTAAAGCACTTCAGGTTGAATAAAAAATGTTTCCCCCCTTTTTCATGTATAGTATTGCGCTTCCACTATAAATTTTGAAACAAACTTCACTGATAGTATTTTGTTTAAAGTTTTAAACAAATTCAGCCTTGAATAAATCTATCAGAAAATAATCATTTTTTCCCCCTAAAAAAATCCAGATTGAATGTCAAATGTCATTTAACAAATGACATATGGATAGAGTAGGTAAACCTTTGTATGTTTTCCTTAACCCTGTCATAAAACCAGAAAAAGCAGGACTGTGAATCCAAACTAGATCTTTTTTTATTATTATTTTACAATAGGATTTCATCTTTCTTATAACTTCATAGTACTTTTAGCTATTAAATGTGCACTCTGGGTCCCTGAACAAGACCCTTAACCCCACACTGCTCCCCAAGGGGATGGGTTAAATGCAGAAGTACATTTCTCCAGTGTGAGATCAATAAAGTTGAATAATTTTTCTACTATACAGCTCATCCTTTACATTTTTCTTTTTTTATGTACGATTTGCTCTTACATCATACTTGTTTTTTGCCATTATACCCAAATATATATAAACAGTTTTGTCCTTCATTTCATATGCACATCGTTTAGATTTCATTCATTCATCTTCTGTCCATCTGGGTAACAAAGGGGGGTCTAGTGCCCATCTCCATCAGGCTATGTGGGGTAGGTCCTGGACAGGTCCCTAGTTTATCAGGGCAGACATCCAACCATATATGTACTTATAATACTGTTAGATCGGTCCAACATTCATATTTTTGGAAGTTGAGAGGAAGGAAGTAACCAGGTTTGCATGCATGGGGAGAACAAGCAAGCTCAATGCAGAAAGAACCCAAAGTCCAGCTCAGAGTTCATACTGCCGATGAGATATTTGACAGTTCTCATATGATTAAAGAAAACATATAGTACACATTAAAGGATGTAGGCTGTATGCCACCACAATCTGGGTGAAAGGAATGATTCAAAGTGAGATAGGAGATAAGGAAAAAGTAGAAAGACAAAAAAAAAGTCAGAAAAAGGAATTAAAAGAGATAAATAACAGGAGAAGGGATACAAGGTAGTATGGAGAAAATTTAATCAGGAAGAGTTGTATTTCTTTTAATCTTATTTCTAAAACTTTAAAATTCATGGAAAACAATAAGGAAACTGATTTTTAATGTGTGGTAAGACATTATTAATCTTTAGTCAGCTACTTTATCACTGATTTCACTCCCAAACATTGAAAATTTACCAGATTTCAACCCTTTAGGCTGGAAAATAAGCCAGATACATCAACTTTGCCAATTTGTTTACCACAAATGTATACAGGGGTTTTGCCACATCATTTGTCTCCAAGCCAAAATTAAACTTGTATACTTACCCTTATAGCAAATACGTTTTGCCTCAAACATTTTTCAAAACAAAAATGTTAAAATATTCCAAACAACCTAACAGGAATTATGTTGTAATAAGAATCTTTTTATTGCATTATTTAAAATCTGATCAAAATTGGCTCAATTGAGATAGATTTGCGAAGCTGGCTTTGTACCAAGGATTTACCAACAAAAAGATCCAAGTTAAAAAATAAAAGCTGTTATCCTTTACCCTGCAGATTGGTATTTAGCAGAAAGAGGTGGGGGAGGGGACAGGCATGAGGAAAATCATGGCCACTCCAGCAGGTCATCAATAAAATGATTTTAATCCACAGGAACAGAATGTATTAAAGCTTGGTGGCAACTTTGGTGATGAGGCTATGCAGCGTTAATACAGATATACTAATATGAGTTTCACTCACATTCATTATTTAGATTTTTTACCGTGTGGGAAAAAAACAAAAACAAAAACAGATTTTTTTACTTTATTTTACTGACAATACTTATGGGGGCAACATTTCTTATGTAAATGCAACTTCCATTTAAATATTTCTCCTTTAGGACACAATGTCTAATGAGGGGTTGAAGACAATGTGGTACAAGGATAAACCAGGTGCTACTCAGTCCAGCAGATGCGTGACGCTCTGTCAAAGGATACATGGTGAAGTGTTTTTATTATTTTATACCCAGGCCACAGCGAGTCAGTAAAAGCCAAAAACTGTAGCAAGAATTCATCATTTGATCAGGCATCATCAGTTGTCTCTTCACATCCCTCCGTTTCCCAGCTCCGTTCTGCACCGGATGATGGCTTTCACTTTCCTTTTATACATAAATAAAGAGGTTTGTTTGTTTTCAGGAGAAAACTATGCCATAAAAATCCTTTCTCAATGATAACAAAGGAGTTATTAAGGGAAGAAGTCTTGTTTGTTGTCTAATGAACCACAGGAATGCTGCTGAACTTGAAGTTTAACTGAAAGCAGTAAAGTTACCAAACCTTTGGAATTTAAATGGTCAATTATAATGACATAAAACTGAATATATATTTTAATAAAAGACTTCTGTATGTTAAAATGTCAGCATCATTACAAGGGAAATGCTAAGTTGCTTTCTGGTGCATTTAGGTTTAGTCACCACTTCCCATCATGAAAAAAAAAAGAAAAAAAAAAATAGCTGAACTCTTTCTAGGCTGGATGAAGATTATCCAAACAAGTGATTAGCTTAAGATGTAAATACATGCCTTTTTTGGGATTATACTAAATGGTATAATTTCGCACAATGTTTGATTTTAGGTCTTAAAGAAAAACTTTAAAAACCAGCTGACGGTGCAGATCTCTGAAGCCCAATTGAGACACTCCTCTGACGGTGATCTGGTCCCTTTATTTCTTTTTGGGAGCGTTTGGTGTGTTGAATTTGAAAAAGATAATGTCACCATCCTCCACAACATAGTTTCTGCCCTGTTGTCTGTATTTTCCAGCAGCCTGAGAAAAAAATAGATGAAATCAAGAGAGAATGTTTTGAGTAACACAGTGGCCATGAATGGAAAAAAAATAAAATATATATATATATATATATATATATCCCGTGTTGCAGCTATACTTGCCTTAGCTGCACTCTCGCTGCCCTCCTCTTTGAAGTCACTGTACTTCATCACCTCCGCCATGATGAAGCCTTTCTCAAAGTCCGTGTGGATTTTCCCTGCAGCTTGAGGAGCTTTGGCTCCTTTCTGTTGGGAGTAAAACAGCAACAGGAAATCTCAAATTAACTTGGGGTTCTGACATATTTAAAAACCTCAAACCTACCCAGATTAGCAACTCTAAATTCTAACTTAACTTTCATTTCGACACACACAATACCAGAGTTCACCACACTTATAGTACATATTAGAGAATGTAGGCTGTATGCTACCAAAATCTGGGGGAAAGGAATGAATTAAAGTTAGATAGGAGATAAGGAAAAAGTCAGAAGAAGGAATTAGAGAAATAAAAGGAGAAGGGACACAAGGAAAGATGGAGAAAAATGAATCGGGAGAAGTTGAACATTGGGAGAACAAGAAAATGAGGACACTAGGATATTTCCAAATAGGTCTGTAAATATGAGAATCGTAGCACTCACCCTGATGGTCCAAGCTCGGACCTCATCTGGCCCGGCTGTGAAGAAGTACTCCAGCTGTAGTGCCGAGTAGCCCGTCTTTATTATTTTGGTCAGAACACTAAACAAACAAAAACAAAGATGAATACTCTCACAACAAAATACAACTATGAATTTGTCTGCAAGTTACTTTATTGGTAGGGCTGTCAAACGATTCATTTTTTAAATAGTGATTAATCGCAGAAGCATCTTAGTTAACTGCGACTGTTGGAATTGCATGTCTGACATACTGTTAGTCTGCATATCAAGGCAGTTCTAAGCTGAATACTGAACCAGTCTTCAATGGGAATCAAATGACTACAGAATCTATTTTCTGACCTTTTTTAATTAAAAACAAAGGTTTGTGTGTCATTCTGATAACTTCAAGGGTGACAGGAGTGAAAACTGAACACTATGCATTCTCTGGGACACAGGCCCAATAATGTATATTACAACTCTGCAGTGAAGAAATGTATCCTGGTTAACCGGAAATCTGAAAATTCACAATCTTTGATCCAGACACTGGATCAAAGAGCTTGTATTGTATCTTACTGCAAACCTGAAAAGAAACTATTTTGTTATAATAAAACAAAGTCTGAAAAAATCTGGGGCCCCTTCCTAGAGCCCTTTGCAGGTTCTTCTTATAGAACTTCCTCATTTATGTACTTAATATAATTAGTGTGCTGAATTATACAGATATGAATGTGCTAAAATGGATGTGCTGTGTACAGAAGTGAAAGGATATAAACATATCTGCTGAAAACAAGCGTACTCTGGTGCAATAGTATAATTATTCAGTACAAGCATAAATTACATGTCGATTCTGCATCGTTTCCTGATTCAGGTAGATATTGCCATTCAGCATCTCCTGTGTTATGTTTAGGCTGCAGCTGCGCTTCATTTTCAAACACTATCGTTTGCATTTGCCAATAGTTTTACATGCAAACCATATAGAAAAAAAAAAAGAATGAGAGCTACAAAAAAACTGGTGCAC
>NW_015151057.1:179411-189837 GCF_000732505.1 Cyprinodon variegatus
ATTTGTTCCATTTGTTATATTCTTGTAGCATCTAAAAACTCAAAGCAGAGACACCATGCTGATGCAGGTCAGCTCACCTCATTAAAATTAATTTGATCGTGATAAGTGTTTATATTCATGCTGATCGTACTGCCAATCGGGAAAAACCAGCCCATCAGTCAGATTCTCATCTCATTCCAATCCTGTTAGAATCAAAGTCTTAATCCCATTCTTCAGACTGATCCATGTAAACACAGCTTTTGGTTTCAGAGCAGAAGATAAATATTAAGCACTACTTTTTGATGAGACGCTGCAGGGAGCGAATACCAAAACCCACAGGTGGCGGTATTAGTCTGACCTCTGCGTTTTCTGTTCTTCGCAGTATTTATTCCTCTCCTCCTCTTCCATCTCCTGAAGTTTAGCCTCCAGCGCTCCACTCAGTGGGATGACCACGGCACCAGGATCGTGGGCGTCTACCCACTCTTTGATTTTTGCCAACCTCAAATCAGAAAACGGCATGTGATTAAATTATGGAGTTACATTTCGATAGACATTTAGAAACGAGTTGGAGAGGAAAGCAAAAAAAAAAAGTAAAATACCACTTGTTCTTTTTTCTGATGTAATCCTTCTCCGAGAGATTAACCAGGTAAATCATGGGCTTTGATGTCAGAAACAAGTATTTGTTCAGCACCTCAATCTGCAGAGAGCAATAACAAAAAATATTTAATAACTCAGAAATGTTTCTTATTTAATTCTAGTATATCAAGCATGCGGGTTAATACCTCTTTGTCGTTCCATTCGTGGTAAAATCGGACATGTTTCTTCTCTTCCACAACCCAGTTTTTTACTTTCATCATAATATCCTGAGGGAACAGTCAGTCAACTGGTGTTAAAATGCACTGAAATCAACCTGAATATTAAATAGAACTGTAAATCAGAACTTCTTACATATTCAGGTTTTAGTTTTTTGTCTCCTCCTCTGACGGCGGTTTTCTCCAGCTTATCTATGATCGGGCCGATCATTTCCTCGTCTTTTAGCCGCAGCTCCTCATGGATGATCTCTATGTCTCTCACTGGGTCGACGTTGCCTTCCACATGAGTGATGTCTTCATCATCGAAAGCACCTTAAACATACCAAAAGCCTCTCTTACATAAAACAATTTAAAAAAAGAAAATGATCAAACTTGTTTTGTTTGACACGGAAGCATATTCCCCTTTCCCTAAATGTGTTTTGCTACAGGTTACTCACGGGTCATATGGAAAATGGCATCGCAGGCACTGATATGAGAGAGGAATGCATTTCCAAGTCCTTGGCCTGTATGAGCTCCCTTCACCAGACCAGCAATGTCCACCACATTAAGGAAAGCAGGAACTTTACTGAAGAGACAAAAAATAAAAAAGGACTCATTTGGACAGCAAACAATGCATTCCATCTTTTCCAGCCTTTGTCATGTTAGATTCAATCGTTTCATACGGCGATTAAAAAGATGGAAGCATGGCTGTTTAAGTTTTCCTTCATTCATTTAAAGTTTAGCAACAGCTGTACGGCACCCTTGGGTGGTAGTAGATGCCTGGTTGTAATGGGTCCAGCAACTTGTATGCATCTATCCACTAAAACCCGGTGTCGGTAAACGTTAACATGAAAATACAAAAGCTGTTTAGAACCGATGTTTATAGGGAAGCATACCTGTTAACGGGATGCAACAGGCAAAAAGACCTTCACCAAGAATTATGGAGCAGCCACAAGTCAAAGAAAGGTTTCAGTCCTATGGGACCATTTTGATCTTATACAGGAAAATTAGGAATTTGTTACCTTATTGTGTCTTCCTTTTCCTTTCAGTTTCCTATCTGAATTTAAATTTATTTAATATTTTCTGTTATTGTAAATTAGTTCCAGTCGGGGACGTCTTCACAACAGCTGTCTGCACTCACTGCAGAGATGTTTTTCAGCATTATCGGTTTGTCTTTGTTTTGGAAATTATGTAGGCAGGCTTATTTGTTGTTTTTCTAGATATCCTTTTAATCTCGACATCAAATTGGGCAGGCAGACCAAAAGTGCCACAGCTGATGCCATCCAGGAGATCAACAGATAGTCGGAATAGACTAATATTACCAGGTACCAGGATCCTATGAGATACTAGGACAACCAAAGCCCTTCTTTAGAATTTGTCTGAACAGCACTCTTTCTGCAGCTGGAGAAGTATCTATAAACTGTGACAGACTAAATTTCAAGATGTTAAAAAAGCTTTTTTGTATCTTCATTTTTTTTTTTATTAGAGTCTATAAAATAAATAAATTAATCCTCCTCCACAAACATCTTCACTCAAAGCATGTTCACTTTTGGATGCATGTTCACATCATGTAATATTTATATGTCATTAAAGACAATACAATGCAAGATATGATGACTTAAATGACTTAATATATTATTGTCATCAAGTCAGTGACAGTTGTCTGTCAAACAGGCTGCCTGGAGGGATTGAATAGGTCCAGCAGGAGTCAGTAATCAATATAACAGTATCAATTCAGTTTGGCATTGTTTCATGATGCAACATCACTATTGTCATGTGTTTAAGCACTTGGAAGGTTTTGGTACAAATTGTGTGTAAAATGATTGGAATTTTTCCTTGAAACAGGTTCTGGCATCATTTGCTGAATGTATCCTCGGCACATCTGTAATGGATGAAGCTATTTAAAGGGCAATCCTGGCAGAACATCTGCCAGAAAATAGTAAACAAAGGGCAACGACCCTGAATATGCAATAGTTTAGATGAAGCGTATTACAATAGAATGATCAACTAAAAGTCCAAAACTGAATCTATTTTTTCATCTATGGCTATACTTTAAACTACACATGTTTTTCCTCTAACCTGACAGAACATGAACCATTTTCCAGAAAACTCATGTATCCTCTTCTTTTGATCTGCTTGGTTTACTGCAGATCCGGATATTACAGCTGTGATTGGTCCAAATGGAAGCCTGTAATAATGATGATCACTGGACAGCTGTAACAAACCTTGCTGGCTTGTGGTACTGGCACAAGTAGTCAAAGCGCTCATCAGGAACTGGCACCCTGCTCTCATTCGGGTCAATGGTGCAGAAGGGGAAGTTATCTGCAGCAGCTTGGCTTTTGGTCAGCACATTAAAAAATGTAGATTTCCTACAAAGACAGAAAAGTATCAGCAATACCGCAGCATTTATGTTGGTTATGACTCAAAAATTATTTCCATAATCAGCAAGGTGTATTTTTTACCCGACATTTGGCAACCCAACAATGCCAATTTTCAGGGATGTTCCAAATCGGCCAATTAGTGGAGGCTGTTTTGGAGCTTCTGTCTTTTTTGGAGGCATCTAAGGTTTAAAAAGAGAAATATTAAAAAATTAAACATACTTTACATACTGGGTTTTATGATCAGATTCTGCATAGAACAACTAAACCATTTATATGTTTACAAGACAAGCCAGGATTGTTCTATAAAAGCCATGGGGAAAACGTGTTGAGGCAGCACTACTCCTATATGCCCATTCAAACACTGCATGCTAGGCGTTAGCAGGTGGCTAACTGGAACCACCCAAAGTATACGACAGCAACGGATAAATAAACGTCCATGATTCATTTAGGTCAGTTAAAACATCCCGGAAAAAAAGTTTGGCAGAGAAAACAACATGCATGATACCTTTAGTCCCTTTTCCTACGTGGTTTTAGCTTTCCTGCTGTCCGATCACACCAGGCACTCTACTAGAAAGGCAGGTCTGAGAGTTGAGCGGAAGTGGCATGACGCAAACGTATCTGATTGGTCAAAGTGGCATCTGGGACGCCACGTCAGAGGAAGGCTCCATCTTTTTTATCTGCTGAAACTATACGGCTCACTGTAATGTTGCTACACGCTCATGTCCAGTAGGTGGCGGTAGTATGCACCTTAAAGCTGCTTTCCATCCACCATAATAGAAAATAAGATCATCTTGGCAAAGCTTTATCATCTACTGTCAATATTTTACTTTGATTAAAATATTTTAAAAACATAAAGCAGAACTGAGCAACAAAGCGTTGTCCTTTACAAACCATTACCACCTGACAATGTTATTTGGATGAAACGCCTAATAGATTAAAATATATATATTTTATTATTTTGCACACTGGAAACTGCATTCTTGGTAGATTCCTGTAAATTTTGCAATACGGTGAAACATTTTGGGAGTTTTTTTTTTTTACAAGATATAAAAACAAAAGATTAAAAATGAACTGCCCCATAACCTGCTGTTATTAGGTATTTTAAGAAAATTGTTGGAAATCTAACTTTTATCCTTAAGTCTACGGTGTTACAAGTGATTCTGAGTTAAAACTACAGCCTTCTTTAGACAGGACTTTTAGGAATTATTATTAATAGAACCCACATAGGTTAAACTCACACCCTAAACATTTCGATATAAATATACATTGGATATGTCATTTATACATAGTCCACAATACCTTATCGATGACACAATTTGCCAATGTGTTTTTATTGCATATATACAGCAGATAATTAGTAACAATCAAGCAAAGACAGATGCCACATTTACTATTTGGAAGGTAAAAGGTATGAAAGAGGATTTACCCCAGAAATTAAGTGTCGAGATTCATCTAAAATGACTTGACTGATGGACTCTTGCACTCTGGGTTTCTGAGTGAGACCCTTAACCACACGATGCTCCCCGGGAACTGCACAATGGCAGCCCACTGTTCCCCAAAGGGATGGCTTAAATGCAGAGTTCATTTTGTTGCTTATGACAGTGTAATGACAATTAAAAGCTGGTGTGTTTAGGAGACTCTTTTCAAAGATGGTGTGCCCTCAAAAGCAGCAACAGGGTCTGAAAACAGATGCTCTGGTCGCAGAACTTCTGCTGGACATGTAAATTACATTTAATTCGGTTTTAATTTACAAAATTACCAGTGGAGGCGTTTCCAGCGTAGGGAATTTTTGCTAAGGAGGGTGCACTCACGTAGTGCATGATTCAAAAATACACAGCCGTTGGACATTTCTTCAACCACATAATCCCCTTTCCTACTTTTAAAGAAGCAATCTCTATGGAACAAAAACTAAAAAGGAAACATAACCCCCCCCCCACACACAAAAATCCTATTAAGATTAAAAACATGTCAATTAAAGCAATGCATTTATTGTTCCAATTATTTTAAAAGACTTTTTTTCTTAAGTTGACATACAGAATTATGTTCAGGAAAAGAACACAACTGAGAAGAATGAAAAAAAAAAAAAAAACTTTGGACCTCTATGATTAATTCAAACTTAAAAACTTAGCACTGGCTTTGACATCGTTGCAGATAAAAATAAAACGTTTTTACAGATTAACACATGCAAAAGTCCCTTTCACACACAGAAATGGAGAAAAAAAAAAGCATTGGGAAGTTAACACCACAACTGTTGATGATCCTCGTTGCCTAGTAGTGACCTGAATGAAAAAAGAAAAAAAAAAGCATAGATTAAGAAAAAGACACCAAATGCTCAGGTAAGGGGGTAAAAAAGCTTTAAAATGCATCCCATTATCAAATCAACTCTAATAAATGGAAGCAATACTAATTTTCAGCCACCAGGGGGCACTGGACGTGTAACTTGTAACTGCTCCACTGTAGGCCCTGGTAGCATTGCTGCTGCTACTCTTCCATGTTTTGCCTTCTGACAGCAAAACACTGAACCCACATGGAGTTACTTGTAAATTCAAGGCCATATTCAATCCTTTAGATGAAATCATTTTCTAGTGAAGAAAATACATCCAATAAGGTATCAAGTCTTTAATGTTACCTCACAAATTTTAGCTTGTAGCTCCCTTTTTAAGGGAATCTCAGGCCACCATAAAATGGCTCATTTGGTGACAGATTCACCCCCTCTCAATTTACATAGGCCAGTTTTTGAGAAACTCAGCCTGCATGGAGCAGTAATATGCACCAAGAACTAGACATTTACCCCAAAAAATAAGTATCTAATTTGCTTAAAAAAAATACAAAAAATATTAAGCCTCAATCATTGCACAAGTTATATAATAAGCAAGTATATATTATAGATGATTTGTCCTTGTTAACCGTAAACTAACATTTACTATTTATAATCCAAATATAAAATGTTTTTTATACATACGTGGTGAGTAGGATCGAGATCGTGAGCGGTAACCTCTGCTGTAATATGGCGACGGTGATCTGCGCCTGTTTTAAAATTAACAGTTAGTCTTCATGAATTTTAGAGGTACTGAACAAAACACAAGAAAATCTACTTGTGGTTTTATGAGACTGCTGTACCTGTACGATCGGTAATCTCGCTCTTCGTAGCGATCGTAGTCGCGATCATAACCTCGATCGTACCCTCTATCATAGCCCCTGTCGTAGTCCCTAGAAAATCGTCGTGATGAACCACCACTTCCTCCACCACCACCACCACCACCTCCGCCGCCGCCGCCACCACCACCACTGCAAACACAAAAATTCACCTTTATACACACAGTACAAAGTATAAATGGCCCCCCATTTACAAAATATTAAAACATCCCCTCCACGAACACTCACTAGGTGGGACGTCCCATGTAGATCCCAGGAGTTGGGGTGTGAGCTCTTTTGGTGATAGAAAAATCCACCCTAATCCTGCGCCCATCCAGCTCCATGCCGTTAGCATGCTCCTTGGCCTGACAGAGATGAGATTATGAGCACCAGCTAAGCAGAATGCGATCTAAATATGTAACCCAAACACATGCTTACCTCCTTTGAGTCGGCACTGTTTTCAAAATAAACAAAGGCAAAACCTCTCGAGCGACGTGACTGCTGATCATACACTATGTTGACGTCAGCCAGTGGGCCATATTTAGAAAAGACGTCCCTCAGGTCCCTCTCAGTGGTGTAAAGGCTCAGACCAAACACACCCAAGCAGGCGCTGGGATCTGGGTTGGCCTGGTATTTAAAACAAGACAAATGTAGAACATAAAAAAAAAAAAAAACAAGTGTCAGAAACAAAGCATTGTTCTATATTGCTGTTAAATAGAAACATGACTTATAATGGTACACAGCTTTTAAGACTTTTTTCAAAGAGGTAACCCACCCTGTTGCCAATGTGCCTGCGCCGATTCGACATGGGGGAGTGGCTATGGCTCCTGCGTCTACGGTAATCCGAGCTTCGAGAGCGGCTCCTTGAACGCCTGCGCCGAGAGCGGGAACGGGACCGGGAGTACCGCCTGCGTGAGCTCCGATGGGACCTTGATCTATTTTGGGGGTGGCAAAGAGAGGGGGAACCATTATTTCATATATCATAGAAATGTGGCTTATAAAGGCTTTTTGAAACTCTTACCTGGATTTTGATCTGGAATGAGAGCGAGATCTGGACCGAGATCTCCGGGAGCCATCTTTGGAGCGTGCAGGAGAGTGGCTGGTGGATTTTGCCGAGCCCCTTGGGGATGCACTCCTTGAGCCTCCCCGAGAGTCCTGAGTAGACCAAAGACGGGTATCAGAAGCCCTTTACAGATCAGTTTGTCTCAAAGCAAAAAGGGCCTGGAGGGGAGAACCCCTCAGCCCTCTTAACGCCCTTTTCAGAAAGGGAGCATCACAGTATGGAGATTAGAGGGTTTGACAGGAATTATCAGGACATTTGAGATAATATACTGCATAACATAATAGAAATACAAATAAATTAGCTAATCTGAAAAAAAAAAAAAAATCTAATAGAATTGAGGGGAACAATCAGTGATGTGTCTGATACAGAAAGGGCAAAAAAAAAGCATGCTAAGCAGAAAGAAACAGTAAGAGAAATATAACGTGTTGTTAGGAGATCACTCATACCCAGTTATACTTCTGATCTTAACTTCATAACTTCGTTCACTTCATTACTTCATAACAACCCTTCATTTCTTCTTTCTTCCGTTTGAATCTGACTTCTTTTTTCCTCCTCCTCTTCCCCCTTTTTACCATCTGCCATTACAACACTAGAAGTGAGGCCAGATCTTGATCGCTTCTTTTCAGCTTCCAAAACATTAGCATGCATCAACCCCATCAGCTTCAAATATTAAAAACGTCACATCTGACACGTCTTGGGCCATTTTCCTTTCTTCCCACCTTAACCTTGACAAAAAAACAAACAAGGGTGATAAGGCAAGTTGGTTTCTGTTTTAACCAAAAGGTATAAAAGAGAAGAAATATAAATAAAACCTAGAAAAATTAGCTCACAACAAAGTTAATTTTTACATAACCGAGGAACAAGTTTCACATACAGTAATACTTTATTTAGCTTTCGTTATGCATTGCTTAAAACAAACGAGAGTACCTCGAGGCGGAACCATTTTCTCCGATCTGCAAAAGGCCGCATGGTTTGGCCTAGCATGCCTTGTGATGTAACTCTATACTTTCGATTTTGTTGCAACTATCAAGAATTAATTATTTATAAAAAATAACAATAAATGCAATTACATCTTATATACAGGCAGGAGTTTTAAAAAACCTTAAGCATTTCGAATAAACAAACCTCTTCAGGCGTTCATCGGCTTGAAACCGTGAGATTAGCTAGCCGCTTTTTTTCTTAACCGAAGAAACTCGGTATTTTCTAAATATAAAACTCACCTGCTCCCTGAACTCCTTTTCGTTGTCGCTCATTATAGAGTGAGAGAAACGAAACGACTTTAAAATGTGTGCAACAGCGAGAGATTGAGCTGAAATGTTATATCTTGAGAAAGCACAACGCACGACTAGCCGTTTCTCCCCCACACCGCCTAACAACAGCAGCCTTCTATAATGTTCCACGGCTCAAGACGCAGTTTCCGGTCCTTTTCAAAATAAAAGTGTTTTTTTTTTTTCCCGCAAAAAAAAAAACAAGAAAAAAAAACATTTGAGTTCTGTTTATCATCTGGTTCCTGCGCCCATTATTAAATGGATTAGATTGTGGAAAAAAAAAACAAATTTCCTCAGATTTTTATTAAGTAAATGTTGGTTCAATTCAATTCAGTTGGTTCAAACTCAATTCAATTGTCAAAGACAATTGAATTGAGTTTAAACTTTTGACAACTGATATGTACAATGCATGCCATGTCCGTAGGGGTTCTCAATTACTTACAAGTACAATTTTGACATTTTAAATTAAGAACTAGTGATTGATCTTATGTTCTGCTTTTAATTGATAACTATATGCCATGAGACAAATATGTGTATAAACATTTTTAGCAGTAGTTTATGCCGATTTATCACAATATGAAGCTGTTGAGTGGACCACCCTCTAAGTCGAAATTGAGACATAACTATGGTTGTTCTCTGGTTTAGTTGGTTTATGCAGTGGCTCATCTACAGACAAAGCCGTCGGATAATGCTTCCCTTCCCAACTCTGTGCAGAGTGGTGGAGATGAAAGGACTCTGGCAAAAAAGAATTTCCCAGTTATATCTTATCTCTTTTTAGTCTTTTTCATTCTTATCTTCTGTTGGTGTGTTTAATGCACATTTATAGTTTCCCCTTTTTCTTAAGTAGTCGAATATTTATGTTGTAAATCTGTCATGACAGCTCAATCTTTTTTTAATCTTGTATCTTTTTTTTTGTACTCTCTCCACTCTTGAAGGCTATTCCTATCATATAGTTGTACTATAAAATGGAAATGTACCAATTATGTAAAAAGTTTTTTCCAAGACAAACCTTGAGCCATAACTAGACTTTTAATTTCCAAATTACAGTTCATTCCTTTATTAATTTAGGATGCAATTACCTTTGGAAAAGCTCACTGATCCAATAGGACCCAAACAACTGTAGCAGCCCACAAGAAAAAAAAACAAAATCTTGAACCGTGATTGCAAAAAAAAAACACTTTATTACCGGAGGAGGGTGTCACATTCAAAGCATGAGTGCTAACATTCACGCTTGTTCAGTAGTTCCCTAGGAAGTAAACCAAAAATCTAAGTCTTTGTACCTTGACTATATGAGTAAATGAAGAAGCCTTACTACAGTTAACAGTTTTTCCTTTCAGTAAAGTCATAAATAATATTTAACAAAACAGGAGGTAACATTTCCAGCATTTACATTTCACACAACACAGTTTTATGTCTAAATATAATCATTTACATACTTCTGTTCATTCAGATATGTTTTTAAACAACCATTATGAAAGAAAGACTGCATTCTTGGCCTGGCTGAAAAAAAACAAACAACAGAGAGAGCAAAATAAGCTTGAATAAGCTCCACAACAGGGTTAAAGGCACTTACAGGCTGTAAAAAAATACCAATCTTGGATCAAAACTCATTCACTCATTAGTGCCAATGTTTGTGCATCGAAAATTTCCTTCCAAAACTATCTCCAATTAGAACTCAGAGATTGAATATAATTTCTCTAGAAAGAGATATAAAGTTAAGACTAGCGTTTGATTACTCAAAATATGAGGATTAGCTTTCAGTCAGTAAAGTCGGGGTTTTGAGAGACCAACATGTAGCTGCTGCTGTTG
>NW_015151057.1:189847-192922 GCF_000732505.1 Cyprinodon variegatus
TAGCAGCTTCTGATTGAGGATTTCCCACATCATTAACTTCCTGAAGAGAGGCATGTGGCACTAAAAACAAAGATAATTAAATTAGAACAACAAGTTGCCTAGTATAACACACTGTAAAGAAAACGTTAAAGGTGTAAAAGAAGTAGAAAGCAGTAGAATACAAATGCTTTTGTGCAAACATCTCGTTTACAAGTTAAACCATAAGTGGTGGAATTATATAGATATTTGCACTTACCTGTTTAAAAGTGAGGGGCTTTCCCTTTGCAATATAGTCTGCATATTTACAGGCAAAAACACCGCAGTCGCTCCCATTTTTCTGCTGAGGAATATCCTGTTTTTGCAGAATGATGCATCAATCTCTTACATGCGGATACAATTAAAAAAATTATGTAAAAAGCATGTTTAATGTACACCAACCTTCAGGCTTCCAACAGTCCATTTGGCACGGTCAAGTTCCCTTCCTTTCTTTGCTTTGTGCTCTTCTGTAAGGTAAAGTCTGGAGGAAAAGTAGAGCTGGATCATTTTTAGCTCAGTATAATTAAAAGAAAATCATTCATCCTGGATTTTCATCAATACAGGATCTAATGAGAGAGATTACAGACTTACAGTAAAAGATTGCAGATGTCATCGTGTCTCTGACCCATTGAGTCGTATGATTTTACAGTTCTTGACTTGAAATCTATCACCTAAGAGAAAAAGAATACTTTTATAGGAACAAATGGTAAATCTAAAGTTTAAAAAGTTTAATGAAGCTAAACAAAATAACAGAATGCAAGAACATTAAATGCAGAGATGCACAGGTTCTAATGTTTGGAACACAATCCCTTTATAATATATACATTGATCACGTTTGTGAAGAAAACAAAGTTTCTTTTATCCAGATTATTAATATGTTTTCACTTGGGCTTAAACAATATGGCAGAAATATCGTTGACAATGAAAGTTAACTTAATAAGGGGTTTATTAATTGATAATTTTTAAACTAAGTGGAGAATTTAACTTAAAATATGAAGGAACAGTTTAAACCATAAAATTCATAAAAATGTTTACAAAGAACACAAAGGATAAAAAGTTTACTTTATTCAACTTTGAATAAGACTACATCATTTTATTTTGTAATCTTGAACATTTTTCTGTAGTATGAAAACACAAAAAAGAAAAAAAATTTTGCATTAGCTTAAACCACAGTAATAGGAGTAAAAAAAGTTATTTTCAAAATCTAAAATATACAAACTACATTTAGGCAAATATGCATTATATCTGCCAAATCAAAATTTCTAGTTGATAATACATTTAAATAAAAGTAGAATCATTGTTAAATTTGATATTAAATTAATCGTTTTCCATTTTAATTTAAGGTATCCTCTACTGGAAACGATCATTATTGAAAAAAAAACAAAAAAAAAACATAGTAGCTTATTTTTTCCCCCTTTGTTTCATAAATATATAAATTAGGAAAAGCGATCAAACTTAATTCTGTTCCACTGAAACTTGAGAGCTGTTGTTAATTTAAGATGCTATTTCTTGCTGCTCCTTGTTCACTCATGGAATTTTATACATTCTTGTTTCCATTTTTCATATTTTTCATTTTGTAAAGTGACTATTAGCATAATGTTGTTTTACAAACTGTTTTCCGAGTTCAAGCCCCACTCCCACAGACTGCCACTCCGGGTCCCTGAGCAAGACCCTTGACCCCACACTGCCCCCCGGGTGCTGCACAATGGCAGCCCACTGCTTCCCAAGGGGATGGGTTAAATGCAGAGAATGAATTTCATTGCTTTGTACTTGTGACGGTGTAATTATAATAAAAGTTGAATTCTATTCTTCTATTCTTAAAATATTGAAATAAAAGGTAATAACAAAAAAACAAACAAAAAAAAAAACGAGTTCTTAAACCTAACAGTAATGTTAAGAGCCCGACTCACAGCTAACGCCCAGTGGACACCGAGATGCAGTGGAACAAGGATGAGGTCAAACATGAAGAGGTCAACAGCTTTGGTCCAGCGCTTCACAGCTACATATCCTCCTGGCAGTCCTCCTGCTCCACCGCCTCGCAGCTTCGGGTAAAAGAAGGTGCTGAAAGTGTAGACCTTGATTCTCCCACTTCCTCCAGAACATCGTTCCATGACGAGGGAGAGGTAGAAGTTCATTACCTTGAAAAAATATTGCCACAAAATTTGTTTTTTTTTTGTTTTTTTTATTTCATCAACTCAACCGTATCATTGAATTAGTGATGGTTTGTGTTGATCATACAGGCACCTCATCATTGAGCCATCCACCTTCCAGTAGAGTTGACAGGTCTCGCTGCGTGATGCGAAGTTTGAAAGCTGCACTTAAAACAAGGTTAGGATCTCTTTGAGCCAAAGCCTCATTAACCTCCATGGCCATTTCCTATGAGACCGAGAAGTACGTCATGAAGACGACAGGATGCAACCATGCAGAGAAACGTCACATTTAAACACCAAATCTCACTCTGGTCAGCCTGGGGATGTCCTCATCACTGTGCCACATGTGAAAGGCGTAGGCAGGTGGCGCTTCACTGATGCCGAGTGCAGAAGCATCTTTGTCAGCTAGATTAAGGCGAGAAGCGACTTCGGCAGAAAGGTCCACCTCTGCTGCATCTTTTTCCTGCAACAACGCAAGTGAACTTTACTCCACTGACTTAATGGAGGCTTTTTCAAAGAATAATAGCATTAAGAAATTCCTACCTTTGAGTATTTAACAGGCTGTTTTTGCTCAAGGGGTTCACTGTATAACTTATTAAAAGTTAGCCCTCCCCACCTGAAGATGCATGACATACAGATTAATAAGATATTAATAAAAAGATATTAACTTATCAAAAATATATTTAAATCACTTTTAACCCAACCTGTCTTTAGATGTAGTAGTATTTCTGTATGTAAAAACATTTGGTGCAGCTGTGAAGAGGAGAAGACCATTACTTAGAAACCTACTTATAAAGTATTAATAAGTGTTACCATTAACCTTTCAGAAAGTCTTAAAAACACAATGCTGCATCACCTTATTAAAGGCACACTATGCAACATTTTTCAGTTAATTAATGTGTTCCATAAC
>NW_015151057.1:193965-206320 GCF_000732505.1 Cyprinodon variegatus
GTGCATATTAACGACAGTGCACTTTTACTTTCGCCCTCTGGGGGGAGCCTCGCTGGAAAAATCAACACCGGTTGCATAGTGTACCTTTAAGCATTTGAAACCGATTCTTAATTTGATCATTATAAGTAAGGCTGCTACAGGTGTTCTGGACATGTCAAAAAACTTCTCTACATCTGCAATGCTGCAGGAAAATCAACTTTGCAATAGTAATATGACCATCATGCCCCGTTTCAGATAATTTAGCTTTAAATGTCCAACAATTATTTGATTTTTTTTTTTGTTTTACAATTTAACCCCAGACAATACGCAGACTCTTTAACACGTACAAAACTATGTTTATACGATGAAGTTATAGCTGGTATGAGGCTGACAGGTTGGTCACACAGAAGAGCGCCACTGGGCTGCAGCAGGAGAACAAGATTTCTCCCTGTAGCTGTGGAACTGGTTGTTTGTTTTGATTTATGACTATTAACTTTGACTTATTACACTTCATCTGAATGGGCAGCTAATTTTTATATTTTTCCCCCCATATGAATCAGCTGAATGATCCCAAAAACAAAGTGGGACATTTTATAGATTTAATGGAAGCATCTGAAAACAAAAAAACAAAAAAACATAAAAAGGTAAATTATTCTGAGAGCCCTACCTGTGCACACCATCCTCCTAGAGTCAAAGGGTCTTTCTGAAGCAGGTGTTTTATGAGAAAGCTGTAATGTCGACTCACTAGGGACAAAAAGAAAAAAAAAGAATGATAAGTGCATGGCTATTAAATCTAACGTTTTGTTTTTTCAACCCCACACTTCAGATAAAAACACTCACTCCTGTGGTTTTGTCTGGTTGAAGGGAAGTGGTTGGTTTTTGCTGTATTTTTCAGTCACCATTTCCAATAGGCGTCTGTAGTGCTCCTTATTGTTCTGCTTTATGGTCTGAAACAAAAAGAAAAACAAAAAGATGATTTAGGGGTACAAAATACTAAGCAATGACAAGGCTCCCTTAAATGTTAACCTAACAATTACTGCATACAAAATAAGACACAAAATCAGGAAAATTATCCAAATACTAAATAGAAAGAATACTATAAACCATAAATTCATACCTCTTCCACAGTTAGACTGGGCTTGTAGCAGCGGCTGTGGCCGTAGCCATTACAAAACTGTTCGGAATTACCATTTCCAACTCTGAGAGCAGGCCTTGAAGGCAGCAGCTGAAGGGAGCCTCTTCTTTCCCAGTTTTTCCCTTTATCTGGGAGCCCAGCAGGGTGGGCAGTTCCACTAGATTCAACATGAAAACACAGTTTAGAAACAATGTAAACTCAAGGTTTGACTTAGACTTAAAACCAGAACTAGAGCACAAACCTGTATTTTCTTATGAAAGAGCTTTGGAAGGGATTATTTGCACTCCTGTCATTTGCTCCACCTACAGGTTTATCTAAGAAGAAGAAAAAAATGAATATTGCGAATGACCAAGTTTCTGTAGAGATTATTGCTTCACCTACCCATTTTCCTGTCAGTGCTCTCTACCCATGAGGTGTGCAGCTCATCGATGCCCATTAGAGTAATAGGCTACAATAAAACAAAATGTTACAAAGACATTTTAATCAAATTTATCATTAAAGCACATCTAAGTCATGATTTCCTTTTTTTTTTTATCATTTGCTTGTATTATTACTTTTGCCAGTTTCAATTTATTTTGCAGGCAGTTGATTTTTTTCTGTCTGCAATGTAAGGGTATGTAAACATTGCACTCTACAAAAACCAGTACAACAAATTTTAAACTATGTAAAATAAATTTCAAAACACTAGTTAAGCATCCATAGAACAACTGTAAGGCAGTGCAGAAGAGGATCAGCAACAGAAGCAGCATCTGTGTTTAAATTTGTTTTTAAAAACCAGAGACCAGAACCCTGTGATCTGCTGCTGGTGAAGATTTTCAATCATCCAGGTCAGTCATTCCAAAAAAGTAAAAAAAAAAAAAAAAACAATGCACTGGATTTGTTTCCAAGTTTGAAGATGTTTCGCTGCCCATCAAGGAAGCTTATTCAATTCAAAATGTCAGAATTAGCGTCAAGTTCGAGGCTTTATAGATTGGACAAAATCAATGCCTTGTTATGGGCTTATAAAACATGCAATCTGAACTGAGCGAATGGGTCAACCCCTTAGAAATGGGGTCTTTTGGCTTTTTTGTTAGCATGCAATACCAGATACCCGTCTATGCCTCTGAAAGGGACTCGTTAGGGGAAACTGTTGGCCTTGCTGAACAGGCGAGATGTTCTGGTCCCTTTTTTGGGGATGGGGGTTACGATGATTAACCTGACAACAGCCAGATGCATGTCTCGCTCTGCCTAGCTCCACTCATATACATCTGGAACACCGCTCATTGAAAGTGATTTCCCCAACCAAATTTATGGTCTGGCCAATCAGGACGCAGGGCGGGTGTGTCCTGGAGTGTTGTCCAATCTATCTGATATTGTTTCATTAAAAGAACATCAGAGAACGGCTTTGAAGGCTTTTGTTGGTGGAAACGATGTTTTCGCCCTTCTCCCGACCGGATTTGGCAAGAGCTTGATCTACCAAATGGCTCCTCCTCTCACAGCGTCACGGGTTAGCTTCGGTGTGAGTGGTTGAAATAGCACGTCGATAAAGATGACAGACAAGTGGCTTATCCAATCATATGCAAGGAGTTTTGATAAGGCCCAGCCTTCAGTAAAGGCAATTCCTATGGCGGTGTTCCAGATGTATGTGAGTTGAGCTACTGTAGGCGGAGCGAGACATGCATCTGTTGTCAGGTTATACGATGATAGCAGGAAGGAATCAACTTTATCGCTGCATTGTAGGTTTTTGAAATCTGAAGCCTGAGTCCATCCCCTTCTGTTTAAACAGGGGGGTGTTTTGGTCCAATCTATAAAGCCTCAAACTCCACGCTAATTCTGACATTTTGAATTGAAAAAGCTTCCTGGATGGGAAGTGAAGCATCTTCAAAATTGGAAACAAAGTCCAGTAGATTGTTTTTTGCCTTTTTTGGAATTCTGTGATCTGTCATTTCAAAAGCAGCTAAGAACTTCAAAAGCATAAGAACGGCAAAATCACTTGATTTTGACCAATACTACTTCTACTACATCTCAACAGGACTACTTCCATTACATAATTATTTAGTCTTAAAATGCAAAGCTATGATCCATGTTTCAATCTGTCCTCATTTCAAATCTCAGTCTTTAAACAAAAAAACAATGATCATCCATATCTACAAAGCATAATGAAGCACTTGAAGCAGCCATAAGCCCACCTGTGTTTCTTCATTCTTGTTTGGATTTTCCCACTTTGCTTGCAGCGGTTTCCGCAGCCTAAGTAGACCTGCTATACCTGCTGCCGTCTTCTTTACAAAGCTGATCACAACATCTTAAAAATAGAACATCACAAGTAAACAACTACTCAAATACAAGCTAAGAGGACTTTTTGAATAAGGGGAGTCCAACACACCTCGTCTGGGTCGTTTTGTCTCCACTGGGTCAGTCTGACAAACGCTATCTGCAGCATGTACACTGTAACCATAGAAAAAAACAAAAACAAACAATGATGTTCTTATTTCATAAATTAACAAATATGTATTTTCTCTCTGTAGCCAATGATTAAGAATTGATTAGGAGTGCAACAAACAATTATTTTGATAATAAAGTAATCTGACCAATATTTTTTCGATTATTTGCTTAATAATCGGACAGCGAAAGTTTCCTTAAAGTAGATTATTTACAGAATAAAACCAGGAGAAACTAAAACTTTTCGACTTGGAGTTCTGGGAAAAGCTTATTGACAGGAGAAAAGGTTATTTTTTTTAATGGAATTTTTTTTCTCTTCTTCACAATTTTGGCATAATTACCGCTCTAAGTGGGTTGCTCTGTCAGCTAAAGGCATGTTTTAAAGGTTCTATACTCCAGTTAACAGTCAATCAATTAATGAATTAGTTGACCATTATTTCAATAATCGATTAATCTTATTTGTTGTTTCGGCCCTACCATCGATTTACATTTTTCAATATTATTGAAAATATTAATGTTAGTGGAGGACGTCCTGTCTTTTGTAATAAATCCCAAATATTTTTCCCATCATTTATCCCATCTTTAATATTAAGGTTAAAAAGTGATTGTAATGGATGGTCTTTCAAAGGAAAAATTTCACATTTGTTTAAATTTAACTAAAAACCAGAGGCTTTAGAAAATAACTTTATAAATTGGAGTGCTAAAGGAATTTCTCCTACATTTCTCAATAAAAGGCTGACATCATTGTCTAATTGTTATACATTTGTCCAATAGCTCAATTCCAGCTCTACCACTGTTTTTAATTAATATTGACAGGATCTCTGCAACCATTAATGAATAATAATCATGAACTTCCACAGCCCTGAGGAATGCCTCCAACCTCTAACGTCTGAAAAGTTTGTGCATGCTTTTAAACCTGCTAACAATCAGCATTTGGCTACCTTCCCATTGGCAAAAAAGCTGGGTCTAACTCTTCACTGGCAAGCTGCATGGCTTCTGTACCCCACGTGTGCGTGTCTGGTGACACCACAACGTTTTGTTAGCGTTGATGATGTCACCAGTGCAACAGAAATCAGGAAAGTAAACAATGAAGAGCAACATGCAAGGAAGCCAGAGCATAGTAAGTGTGCTTTGTCGTTTTGGTCTATTACATTTCCAAATCTCTCTTCCCAGAGCTGTGCCATGTTCATCGAATGTAAACAGAGTCGTTTCGGGTTGTTAGATCAAACATGGCTGGTGTGGTGTGTTGACATCCATACAATATTATGTTCAATGGTGTCATGTAATATAGCTTGTCAACCAAGGTCTGATGTTCCTACAGCAAGTCGATAAGAGCCGAGGCGATTATAAAGCGGGTCGCTCTTAGAGTCGTTTGACCCTGGTAGACACTCGTCAGTGAGCTGTTCCCACTGCCACTAAAAGCCAATTGTTCCCGGGTTTAAACAGGTTTTTTGGCCAGCGGGAAAGATGTATTAAAGTGGAACCTATTACACATCTCATGACTTAATCAGAGCTGTTTATTTCGCGATTATTCATTTTAATAAGGTTCCTGATTTTTTTTTTTACAAATCCAAAGTGTGCTGGAGTTTTCAAGATAAATGAGTCGTCAACAGTATCAAATGTACAAATCTAAAAACAAAATAAACCCACTGTCAGTAATCAAATTACTCTAATCAACTAATCTAAAACCAGCCTATTATTATGAATGGTTCTTCTTTTTAAAAAAACCTGATTGAGTTTCACCAATTATTTCTGAAATGCACTTTTTAAGTCTGGCTTCAATACAGCTAGAAAATAGTTTATAATCAGCATTCAAAAGAGTGGTGGGTCTGAAGTTGTCTAAAATCCTTTTGTCTTCTCCTGGTTCTGGGATGAGAAAAACCAAACCTTGCTTCATAGTTGTCACCAATTCTTCTTTATCATTACATTCTAATAAAGCATTAAATAATAATTTCCTTATATTGATCCAAAAAAACAGTTAGCCATTCGATCTGGGGGATTTATCACCCCTTTTTTTATTGGAGTATCTAGCTCTTCAATTTTAAGTTCGGCATTGGATATAGTTTTAAAGATGAGTCAATCTTAGGAATCAAAGCAGATATATCATTGAAAAAGTGGTCACAATCTACTTCAGCGCAATTAGCCAAATAAAGTTTAGGATAAAAGGTAGAAACTTCCATCTCTAACAAATTAGGATCTTTACATTCTTCTCCATTTATAATAAGACCTGAAATTATATTATAAGTTTATCAGTTTTGTTCTAATTTAGATAAATTACGAGTTATTATCACCCGCCTCTATCCATTATGCACTACATCTTATAAAGGCACTATGGTCTTTATTTAAATAAAGCTGATCAGGACCTAAAGTAGGTTTAATGCAAAATTTAATGATTTTACTCAAAAAGATCCTCTTTAAATTCCTTATGTTTAGAACTAAACAAAACTGAAAAGTAAAATTCTCTTATTTCAAACTTCAGAAATGTTGATTTCATCTACAATTGAGTCACTATTTTCAATTTCCTTTATTTTCTAATTTGAGCAAGATATTCCTCATCATCTAATCATTTCGCATTACATCTTCAGTAACTATTTTATTTCCTAACAACAGGTTCCAGAGAACTCTTTTTCATCTTTTAAAGATCTAATTTCTAAAGGGTTACTTCCCAACCAGTTGTCAATTCTACATTTACATCTACCAAGGTTTAAAGTATTAAGAATGCTATCAAATACTAGGATATTTTACATAAATACAGTATAAGGTTAGCTGTATCAGCAACCTTAACTATTTGACATGATTGGGTCCTTCAAAAGCCTAATACATAATAAATAAAAGGTTAAACTTGAATAAATTGCAAATAAAAGAAAAAAATATATTTAAAAAAGCGCAGTTAGCAAAGAGCAAGGTCTTAGCTCTTAGCTAACTGATGTCAGATCCACCTCTGCTTCAACTCACCTGTATTCAATATTTAGGCCATTAGTGTCTTCATGGCACATAGAGGGCATTAGCTAGTTGCCTCAGATGAGGAATATTTAAAAGTTTACATATATATTTGTAGCTGCTTTGGCTAATTTTACCCGGAACCATAAGCTTTTAGTAAACAAACCTGAAATAAATTCACAGGGGAATTTCAGTGCGACCAGAATACCTCTTTCTATCAGAACACCGACCTCTGATAGTTCCGTTTAGCCGGTCTTCCGTTGCTGTCCTGCCGCCGTGCTCCCTCTCCGCTGCCCCTTCTTTTCGCGGGCCACTCGGTATGGTGTTGCCTGGTAATGGGCTCAAACAGAGACGATATTCCGTCAACTATCCATCCATACATCCCAGACAAATACGACAAAAACGAAACGAGGTCTTCTGCACGGGCCAGGACTATTCCCCACAGGTAGAAACCTCAAACATCAAAACTACGACACAGCTGCTAACGGTGCCTTTAGCTTAACGTTTGTTAAAGCGTTTGTGTTGAAACCGTTCTTCTTCGTTCGTTTTAGTATCGGATTGCAAACAACTTGTGGGTGCATACCGCCACCTACTGTACAGGAGTGTGTAGCTTCTTCTTATTATTTTCTATTATGGCGGACCGTAAGGAACTTATAGGTGCATACCGCGGCGCCACC
This sequence comes from Cyprinodon variegatus, assembly GCF_000732505.1. Lineage (NCBI taxonomy): Eukaryota > Metazoa > Chordata > Actinopteri > Cyprinodontiformes > Cyprinodontidae > Cyprinodon > Cyprinodon variegatus. The sequence goes on from NW_015151057.1 coordinate 201,115, forward strand.
TACTGTACACGAGTGTGTAGCTTTAAAGGAATAGTACACCCAAAACATGATTAGCCTTCATTTTCTACTCACCCCCATGCTGAACAACACTCTGGAGTACTTTTTTGATATCTCAAATGCATCTGGAGATCTGGGAGGCTTCTTGCTGTCTGCTGACATTCAAGTAATGGAGGTCTATGGTGCCCGAGGCAGAAAGGTCCATAAAAGTCCACAAAAAACGTGTCAATATTCCTCCATACTGCTCGTCCAATGTATTCCAAGTGTCCTGAGTGGGTAGCGTCCATAATTTACTCGAAACGAAGTCATTTAGAATGTTTTTAGAGCATAAACAGTAGTGTATAGGATTTCCTAAAAGCGCGTTCACGAGTCTACGGAAACCGCGGCAGACCAAACCAGATGAAAGTGCGCATTCAGCTCGGCAAAGAACTCATGCTCTTCCTCAACACTGAAGTCCTCAGACATTTTTCTTTCGTTGTTTCTTTCTTTGCACAGGTAAACAGCACATTTCTTCTTCTACGCTTGCATTATCGGCAGAGCAGACGCTGAATGCGCACTTTCATCTGGTTTGCTCTGCCGCGGTTTCCGTAGACTCGTGAACGCGCTTTTAGGAAATCCTATACACTACTGTTTATGCTCTAAAAACATTCTAAATGACTTAGTTTCGAGTAAATTATGGACGCTACCCACTCAGGACACTTGGAATACATTGGACAAGCAGTATGGAGGAATATTGACACGTCTTTTGTGGACTTTTATGGACCTTTCTGCTTCGGGCGCCATAGACCTCCATTATTTGAATGTCAGCAGACAGCAAGAAGCCTCCCAGATCTCCAGATGCATTTGAGATATCAAAAAAGTACTCCAGAGCATGGGCGTAGGTTTGCATAGGGACCATAGGGACATGTCCCTACCAAAATTTTGAACCAACCTAAATGTCCCTACCAATAATTGGATGTGAGCAACATGTTTATAATTTACAGCAGTAGTTGTTGCAGCAGAGGCTTCTTTTTCTCTCACAGCTCCTCTGCCTGGTCTCTCCTGTCCCTTTCATGTAGCAGCGCATGGAGCTGTGCTGCGCTGTTTAACTCAACTCTCATTGGTTGGTCTGCCTTAAGTTCCGCCTTCTCTCTCTCTGATTGGCTGTTTTCTAGTCAGCCTGTGCTTGGAGCACAACATTGAAAATTTATTCACACTAGAATGCTGCGGTTACTACAATTAATATTAGGCTACAAAACTAGTCCCAATAAAAAAAAATGAATATCATGTACACTAAAAAACAAAAACCTTTTTTTTTCTTTTATAAAACGAAATATTCTGAGTCAGCCAGGAGTTCTGAAGACTGCTGGAAAAATGGGCAAATAAAGGCTGTAAGCCATCAACATTTCTGATTCTTAGCCACAGCCACCTAAAAAAGAAAATGTGAGGGTTTCTTTTTTACCGATATTTAGTTAATATTACTGTTTTCATTTTTTTGTTTTTATTTTTACAATTTTGATATAATAACTGATCTAAGTGGGTTGCTCTGTGGGGAAAGGCACATTTTACATTTATATTACTGTATGTTTTAAAGTCTCTATTCTCCAGTTAATGATGAATCACTTACTAAATTAGTTGACAGTTTTTGAAATAATTAATTAATATGATTCATTTTTTTCAGTCCCAGATGAAATACATGAAATGGGCTACACAGAGTAACTACAGCCCAGATGTTCAACTTTTATAGTGAAGTTAATATTTTAATGAATGTATTATTTTGCTTGATACAGAGAGAGAATAGTAGGTACAAATATTAGAGTGGGGTTTAACTCTGCACAATTCTATATCTTCAAAAGAAAATACTGTATTTACCTTCTCTCTTAGTCGTTCAAATGAAACCATTTTCAAAGTGGAAAACAGTCCTAATTCCACATTCATCAGAGCCGGTGATACTTCAAACATTGATAAACAGCATCTAATGAGTGTAGAGCTTATAACATTTTTATTAATGGAGCAAAATGTTTTTCTCTTTTAACAATGAATTCCTCTTATCAGTACGGATGCTCACATTGAGCATAAAAAAGGACATGCATATTGCATAGCACCAATGACACCAGACCAATAGTGTCCCTACCAAAGTTCAAATCAAACCTACCCCCTTGCTCCAGAGTGTTGTTCAGCATGGGGGTGAGTAGAAAATGAAGGCTAATCATGTTTTGGGTGTACTATTCCTTTAAGGTTCCAAGTACTATTCTTTTTTTTATTTTGTGTAATGTAAAAATAAAAACAATGCTTTATTAACTACCCCAATTTCCTCCCTATCTCAATCTTTCGTTTAAATTCTTTTAATACTCCGTTCTCTACATTTTTTAGACTAAGACAGATTTTATTTTGTCATTTTGTACACACAAGTGTAAAAAAAAAAAGCAATTTCGTTAAGTACAGCTCTCTAGACTATTTCATTTCTTAAAGTGCAGGTAAGCAAGCAGTGATAAAAACATTGTGATGAAAAACAATGATGACATATGACTGTATAGTTACAGTTCCAACAGTAAAGTTTTTTTTTTTTTTTTTTTTATAGCCCATTTTATAGCAGTCTAATGGCAGCGGCGAAGAAACAGTTCTGGAATCTGATGGACCTGCATCAGATGCTTCAAAGTCTCTTCCCAGAGGGCAGCAGGGAAAACAGTCCATGTTGGGGGTGTGAGGGGTCATTTATTATATTATGAGCATGAATGCAACCTCAATAAAATGTTGCATTCATGCTGATTTTGCAGCTTCTACTTTAGTCAGTAAAATAACATGCTGCTGTCATTTTGCACATGTTGCTATTTTCAAATATCCATTACTGTAACAATGTTCACAGCTATAGATCGGTTATTTTTTCTCGAGGTGCACAGTATTTATATTAAAACATTTTACAGTACAATATTTTTATTTGCTTTTATTTTAATCTTCACTATTATGTTATTCTTATACACTTTTCTAAGGTCCACATTTGTGTAACCATTTTTTCTATAATATTTTTGTTGCTGTAAACACCAGAATTTTCCCATTGTGAGACAATAAAGGGATTTTCTATTCTAACAAAAGCCTGATCATTTGTTTTTAATAAAGATCGAATTGAACCAAATGGTTAAATTCTATGGCTATGGCTATGCTAGCGTTAATTAGCTTGAATAAATATGTAAATGGCCTGCCATACCGGGTCGATCTAACTGGAGAGCTACGAGCACAGAGTGAGGGAGGGGGGGAAACCGCGCTCTCTGGTAAAAAGCTTGTTTTTGTAGTAAGTTTAATTTTTCTGATCGTTTTTCTGCTTAAAAAAATAAGCGTGTTCACAAACAGTTTCCCCTTAAAAGCAATACAATACCTTAGTTTAAACATATGAAAAAAGATCAAATAAATTGTTTTGGTTTAAACGGAATTCTGACCTCATTCCCGCCCACGCCCCCTCTTTGATGCCTTTGTGACGTCATTCCTTCTATACTCGTTGTACCAACAGATAGCCAGTCTCTCTCCACTCAACAGCTAGTGCTCAGGCCAGCAACATGGGTAACATAGCCACCACTGCGTTTATAGTTAAGAGTATAACACAAGAGGAATTAAAACCTGAAATCAGGGAATTTGTCAGAAGCATCTCATTAGAGAAGATGAAGTCTGGGGATCCAGGAACAAATAACACACGCCTGATCAAAAAACTGCTGATAAGAATCACTCATATCCTTCTGCATAGGCTTTCCCCACAGATGAAGAAACGCATGTTCAGATTGGAGGAAATTAAAACCATAATCGGAAACAGCATTCCTTCAGCCTTTGCTCAAGTAATGGGCGTTAATGAAAACTTCCAATCTGAGAATCAAAAGATGTTTCTGGTATTCTTCATAAAACATTTGGTATCCATGTCCAATCCTAAAGCTGATATGCAAGACCCGGTGCAGATGCTCCATCAATTTTTCAGAGATAAATCTTTGAATATGTTTTTTACCAACATGATCCAAGAATTTGTGGTGAGGATGCTTGAACGACAGCAGGTTCAGGCAGCTAGAAAGCAGCCTACAAAGCTACCCAAGAGTCTTAATCCACCACAGCAGAAGGAATCCCATCAGAAAACAGAAACCACTAAATCTCAAGAGAGAAAACACGGGATAAGACTTCTCACAAGGGAGCTAATCAAACAAGGCTTGAGTAAGTCAAACATCGTTTTCTGTGACGATGCACTCAGAGACCTGGAAGAACGTCTCGTTGAAAACATCTGGTCAGAAGTTAAAAGACAGAAATTTGAAATGGAAGAGAAATGCCTGAACAGCCTCAGCAAGGAGGTTTTCTGTGACATACATGAGCGCTTTGGCTGTCCATCCGACCAGGTGTTGATGTACATGTTTTTTGAAAATGAGATCATCGACAAAACAATTGTTTCATCTTTCAGAAAAATAACAAAGCAACAGGAAAAAAAAACTTTAATCAGAAGGATCATTTCTAATGTAGGTACGATCTTTCGATCTATTTCAAAGAATATTAAGGGTAAATGACTGGAGTCCAACAACACTACTATCGTGGTCATACAGTAAAATGGAGCCATTATGGGATCAATATTACTCTGAGGTGAAATTCAACTTTTTCAAGGACCAAGAGACTCAAGCAGATGTTGTTAAATCTGGCGTCAAAAGAAAAGACCTTAGTTTTCCTTCACCCTGTTCACTTAGCCAGATAATTTTTTTGTTTTTATATCAATATTTCTGTCATGTCAGCTTCTGTGAAACACAGGGGTCATACATACATACACACTATATTTATGCACATTACCAGGCTTCACTTGGGTATCGAAAAAGAATAGTAATGCTAAAAAAATACTTAATTTCAAGCAAAAAAACAAAAAGAAAGGGATGCACTGAGGTGGAGTTTGTAGCACGGTTGACCTCGCTCTCAGTTTTTCATCACAATGTTTTTTTTTATCACTGCTTACCTTATCAAGGCTGCACTTTAAAAAATAAATTGTCTAGAGCTGTTCTTAATTTATTTTTGTTAACACGTGTATACAAAATGACAAAATAAATCTAAGTCTAAATATCTTTGATGAAAAGATCATTTACACCCACCGGCCACTTTATTAGGTACCCCATGCTAGTAAAGGGTTGGACCCCCTTTTGCCTTCAGAACTGCCTCAATTCTTCGTGGCATAGATTCAACAAGGTGCTGGAAGCATTCCTCAGGGAGTTTGGTCCATATT
>NW_015151057.1:210345-340275 GCF_000732505.1 Cyprinodon variegatus
GGACCTGGTGGACGATACAAAGTTACAAAAAGAAGAGGTTTTCTTGCCTTGAAATTTGGATCAGGGAAATTAAGGGTTAAATGTTCAAAAGAGTTGTAAGTATTAACTGCCTTGGGAGCAATCAGTAAGTCAGACTGAAAGATTGTTGCTACTCCTCCTTCTCGCCCAGAACTTCTGGGTATGTGAAAATTTAAATAGCTTCATTCCACCATTACAAATATTAAAAATAGAATAAAAAATGGTTTAAAAGCAACAACTGATAATCGGCTTTAGAAACACTGATGAAAAACTCAACATGGAACCTTATGGGTTTAAGACAGACTGTTCTTATAACTGTGGATGCTTGCTGACATTGGTATCAGATGCTAAAATGTAAAAAAGCAGAAATTAGGTATCCTAGAATAAAACAGGGGAGTAGTTTAATGCGTTTCAATGTGATCAGTTTAATCTCAATGTATACTTTGGGTTTAAAAACAAATATGTCATCAAGATCTAAAGGAAATGTTCAGCATATATAAAGAGATCATAGTGTCTTCTTTAATTCAAGTTCAAGTAAAAACAAACATCAGATTATACATGTCTTTATACAAAGATCTGCTTCCTCAGCATAGCGTGTTTATCTCTCAGTTTCAGTATAAAATGAGAGCAGATATGGCAACATACCGGATCACTGTCAGGAATAGAAGACAAAAAAGGTCCTATTTAAAATCATGGAGGAAAAAAAAAAGGTTCAGCTGGATTCTAAATCAGCAGACAAACAAAATAAAAATTTACATTTAAAAATACAAAAATAATTTAAGAGAAACCATGTGAAATTAACATATAGCAACAACAAACAATATAAACATCCTTCAAGGCATTAAGGCGTGGTCTGTTTGGTGCTACCAGGCAAGGCAACATTCAGTCTTCGGTTGCTGGTTTACTTTGGGTGAGACTGGAAGGAAGATGAACCTAAAAACAAAAGCGCAACATTCCTATTAGGAAGCCATTTTTATTCAGGCTTAAACACACATACACTGACTAAGCTACATTTAAAATGAAATCCCCCACTAATTCAGAGGCAGCCGAATGGATTACAAAGCTACTGAAGTTTTAGAGATAATTAGTGTGACAAGAAACTGATTTAACAATAACTTGGTGTTATGTGCTTCGGGCACATTATTATTTCTTTAGTTTATTTAATTACGTTAATTTGCGGCATTGTGGCCCGCCTATAAATAGGCCGGCGTTCAGAATGTGAGACGCCCCAGTCCGCCCCACTCCGCCCTGTTGAGACGCCGTTTTTCTTCTCGCTCCTTAGTTGGACCCGTGGTAGCGGGCTGAAACTGAGACTCGAGGCTGCCATGTGGTAATTTTTGTATTTTTTTGTGGTTTCCCGATTTTGGCCTGGTGGGACCGGTGGTCCTGTTTTCGATCTTTTCTTTAATATAGGTTTTCCCCTTTTTTTTCTTTTTGCTTAGTCCGGCTTCAGCTGAGGCTTCGACGGCCCTGTATAGGGTTGGCCCTCGGCTGTGCCGTTTTGTTCTTTTTTGCTGGCTCACCAGGTCCATCTTTCTGTTAATACTTTTTGGAAGGTTTTGTTTCTCTTTTCTCTTTTTTTTTTTTTCGATTCCTTTTTTTTCCTGGGACACGGGATTTGAGGGCCAACTGACCATCTTTTTTCTTTTTCCCTTTTAGGAAAGATCAGAAAAGTGGAGAAGTTAAAAATAAAACTGATTGAACCCTCATATTCTTTTATCTCGTGTCCTTAAATATGTTGTGTCTGGTGTGGACGTAACACTTGGTTTTATTGACCTAAGGTTTCATAAATAATTAAACCAAATTAAATCCCTCCAATAATTATTGGTCAACTAGACTAATAAATATGATATATTTCCAAATTAAAAACTTGCACTTTACAAACTTTTTCAAATAAGGGGTGTAGCCTCTATTACTAGATACTGACAAAACATAAAACTATATTTAATCCTTTAGTGATTAAAAATTACTAAAAAGCTTTTAGGCCCTCTGCATTTGAAAGAGACCAAGTTTAAGGACTACAGACCCAGTTCAACCTGAGCTCTGAAATTGTTTAACATCTAAAAAAGGAAAAAAAATTATCCTTTTATGTTTAGAAATAAGTAACAGTGAGATTACATTACATTATGTATATATATATATATATATATATATATATATATATATATATATATATATATATATATATATATATATATATATATATAAAAAACATGGCAAAATCCTTTGTCATTTTTATCTCCGACAGGCTGCAGTCATGTCCCGAATTCCTCGTTTCCCAGCCACTTTTGTTGAAATTTGCACTCCCCATTCTCTAGCTTTTTCTCCGCCTTGATCTTATTCATCGAACATAAAGCTTTACGAACAACCGGAAAAAGTTCCACACAAACACGCAGAACCAGTTATATCTGACAAAACTGTTTTTATACATGTAATTTTTTCAAATAAAGCATTTTAAATGCCACAATAATCACATTTAATGAATTTTAATGCCAACCAGGCCTTGATTTAAAAAATAATAATTTAATGACTTTGAATTATTTTTAATGAGCTGTGGAAATCCTGCATAGAAAAAGCAGATGATTAGCTTTGTGTGGTGGTCTCCTATAATTTATCCTATAAATGAAAAAGGTCACCATCTCCCATCTTCTTTTAACAGAGGGGACTATTGTATGGTTTAATGTCCCAAAGCAAGACAAATGGTTGTTCTTTTCAACTAAACCTTATGTTTACAACAATAAGTGCTCTAAATATAGGAGATGTGCGAAGCTGCAGAGCAGGATGCTCAGAAATTCTTTTCGTTTAAGCCCTTTACTGCTCATTCTGCAGAGGAGTGACAGAACTCACCCGGTCTAGCTCCAACCAAGCGCTGCTGTACTTTCTCCAGATGATGGATATATTCTGTCAGGGACCGCTCCGGGTCCTGGGATGTTCCTGCAGAGTGAGCAGAGGCTAGAGAAGTACTGGGGTGCGGCCTGAAGAGAGAAGACAGGAGAGGAGTAATACGTGACAAACAAATCGAATAAAAAAAAAAAAAATACATATATGTGCCAACAAATTTATCACACAATAGAAAAAAGTTTTCTTTAAAGGGCCCCAAACCTTCTTTGCAGTCTGAATGAGGATTTGCCAGGTGGAACCAGAGATGACAGAGAGTTTCTCTGGGTGTCACCGCTGTCTCTGTTCTGCGCAGAGTCGGGGTTTCCTCTGGGCTGCTGCTGTCTTAAGACCTCTGCTTTAGGTCGTGCTATAGGAAAAAAAAGGCATTTACATAGTGCTTTGGACAAAACTTCATACATCGTCACATGAAAAGAACAAAGCACCTGGGCTCAGGTGGCTGGCGTGCTATATCTGGCCTAGGAGGGTGGACTGCCTGGGTTGGGACTGCTTAGCAGCCATGGGTATGAGAGGACCATATGGATGTGGGGGCCTGGATTGGTTAGTATTTGAGGCAAGCCGTCACTACACTGGTCCTCTTCTCCCTTTAGTCCTGCATGGTCCAAGGACTTTTTTTTTTTCCTTTAGAGCTCAAGCTGCCTGCCCCCTTCCCACACTGGGGGAACTGGGGATCTCTTCCAGGGTCTCTTGGGCTGCTCCCCTCAGGGGGTGATTGGCCCCTAGACGTACCTAGTGTATGTATAAAGAGTGTAGGAATATTTTTCATTGTCTGCTGTGATTTCTGCAAGCCTTGAAGGTAGTTCACTGCTCTGCATATCATATGCAGTGTTTACACCCCGGACAATGTCATCAAATTGCAGGAGCTTCATCTGCGTGAAGCTAAAACCCCACAGATGTAAAAACATTCAGAAAAAAGACTGAATGGCTAGTGCTTCATCGGTGCAGGTTAATGCACTTAAAACAGTCATTAATAAAAATATAAAAAGATCATCTGTGCTACGATTGTTTTTTTTTTTTTTTACGTCTTATTAGTCTTATTTATTTAGGTCAACCAAAAGACAACTATCCACCATTAAACTCCGAAATGAATCAAAAATAATCTAGCCTACTTTTTCAGTGCTACTTCATTTGTACAGGCAAAACTGATTTGTTGTTTTATTTTTAATCACAGCCGATGACATCACCATCCCGGCAGACCCAGACCCTTAGCTTTGGATGAGCCGTTTCCCCTGGCAACCCCATAGCTTTCCAGTCAAGGTCTCACTGTTTGCTTTTATTTCACAATAAAAGCACATTTGAAACTTAACATCACTGACTACCACTAAACTGCTCACAGTGACAAAATTATGAATCGCCTTGGGGAGACGATCAATTTTGGGAAAAAAAAAAAAAAAAGAAAATCCACTTTGGTTCATCCAGAGCTACGTCTGGATGACTTTCAGATTTGGTGGGACTTCCTTGTAAATTTACCGCCGCAGAAAGCATCAATGCTGGGCATTGACAGACCAGCTTCTGTGCTGGAGGCAAGGGAGGATGACGAACAATCCTTATATGACTAAAAACTGTTAAAGCCACCTAAATACCTCTTGTGAGAATTTATTATTACTACCTTTGTTAACATCATTTTATCTGTATTCCATTTTGAGTTAAAAAAGCTTCACCTACAACCGGTCCCTGATTAGTTGCTGTGTCGCGATTTCATAGAAAATTTTTGCTCGTTTCAACTTCAGCGATAACCGCTCTGCTCTCTCCATGCTGCTGTCTGACAACACCTCAGCTTTATCTAGTAGCACGAGGTGAGAGCAGAGCAGTGACACATCTTCAACATGTGGGAATCAGCGCTGGTTGCTTCACCACCCTTCCCATCATGCTTTGTATAGGAATTCTATGTAAATTCACCACACTCACCATTTCCAGTTTGAACGCGTCTTAAGGGTGGTATTGTGTGAATATGGCTGGATGGATGTGAAGTGTTTCTGTCTACAGTTCAGGTTGGGTGTTTTTCTCTGGAGTTGGGCACCTCATGAAGTGGGTAGCTTTGGGGTTTTGTCCCTTGGGGTCGGCCTCCGGGTACTCTCATCTGCCCTTTGATGGGTGAGGCCATCCCTATGTCTGCCACCCAGTGAACTGGTTTGCCTCTGGATATCTGGGGCTGGCATGGCCACTTTATCGTTGTGGGCCCTGTAGGGCGAGTCTGGGGCTGCCCACATCTGCTATTGAGCATATTTTCCTTTTAAAGAAGCTTTATAAAATCCTTTATACACAAGCATGCCCATGCATACACACCACAGTAGTTTGGTTCCAGTTGTTCATAGATACACACCGATACTAAATATAAAGCTGCAGCTACATATACACACACACCATCCCAAATATTGTGGTATCACCATAGGTTTCGACTTCGACACCCATGGAAAGGATACCCGCTGCTCTTGAAGGTTTTTTGATTTTTACTTTGGTTGTCTGTTGTCTTCTTTCTGCTGTTATGCGTTCCTCTCCTCTCATACAGGTATGAAAGCAGATATTTGCTCTCCTCCATCTCTCTTTACCCTTAGTTTTTATCCCCTCTTTCTTTCTCACCTCCCTTTCTGTCTCCGTTGTATTCAGTTTTACTACCTAAATCATTTTCAATAAAATTTCATATAAAAGTACCAAGTGGAACCTTATGGCAACAACCATAATGGTCTGCTTGTGAAAGGTAATCTGTTGGGCTACCATTTAGCTGTGGGACAAAAAAAGGACACAAAAAAAAAAACAAAAACAACTTTTGTATTCTAACCTGGAGCATGCCCATTGGCGGACGCAGAGACAGGCACCCTTCTGATTGCTCTTTGCCATTTCCTGGTCAAAAACCTCATTCTACAAACAAAAACAATTGAAAGCTCATTTTATTCTTCATCTATTTGGCTCAAAGAGATGAAATCCTTCATCTATGCCTCACCTTGACACGGCTATCACGACCCGAACCACAGCCCTGAATCTCCAGAGGAGCCCCCGCTGCATTATGAGGGGAGGCGAGGGCCGCACCCCCATACGAGCGATGAGAGCCAGGGTGGCCTGCTCGCAGTCCTGGAACCCTCCCAGCAGCAGGATTAGGTATCGCTTCTGGTAAACCAGAGCTTTCCTGAAGCTCTCAGCACGCAGGTAGCGCTCATAATAACGCTGCAGCTTTAAAAGCAGAACAGAAGCCGTTACAAACATGTAGTCTTTGAAATTTCTATTATAACCAGGGCAGAGATAAAATAATAACCCTGACCCTGCTGTTGCTGCCTGCATCACTGATGGGTTGATTTTCTGTTTCTGTAGCGACTTTGGCAAGATCGCACTCTGTGCGTCGCAGCTGTTTCTCCAGGCTGGTCAGTCTACTTTTGTAGACGGCCTTTTCCTGACTCAGTGACATCACCTGCTCTGTCAACTCAGAGTTCTCCTTCAGCACCCTCTCCAGCAAACTGGAGGATGAAGGTGATGCAGTCTGTGGCGAGAAAAGATGCATTTTTGATTAAATGTGCTAAAAATAAAGGCTGTTTTTAGTCATTACCTCAAATTTAGTCTGGTCACATTTAATACCTGCTGGTGCTGCTGTGAGGCCCCTGCTAGGACCCCATCCTCCTGTGGGGACATGGCTCTGTGCTGCAGCAGGCTGGATGTTTTTCCAGACAGCCTCTGAGAAACCATCTCCTTCTTCTCTCTTTCCAGATCTGAAAGGGTCCGCTGCAGCTCCTGCATGCGCTGCTGGTCTTGCCGCCTCAGTAACTCCAACTCCAGCTTTGGTTTCAAAAATATATATTATTATTATAATGTGAAGTGCTTCTGTACATTTAACATTTTCTAGCATGTACTCCACATGAAGGGATTGCCTTGTAGTAAACAGAGGAGACAATCTTTCTGGAAACTTACAAGTTTGTTATTGGTCCTCTCCTGTCGCATTTCTCGTTCCATCAGCTCCTCCCTTTCTTTTCTCCTCTGTTTCTCCAGATGCTCATCTCTTTCCCTCTCCTTCTCCTTCAACAGTTGAAGTCTCTCCTTCAGCTCGGCTAGTTCCACCTCTTGGCGTCTGCACTGCTGTTGTTCCATCTCCAGGGTTCTGCTGAGCTCCCGTTTTTGCTCCTTCAAGGTCTCTGTTGCAGCTCTATGTCTGGCAACAGCTTCTTTCTCCCTCTGAAGCTCTTCCAGCCTTATTCGATCATCTTCCTCCCATTTCCTCTTGCTTTGCATCACCTCAGCCCGGAGTTTGTCTGTCCCCGTCGCCAGGTCCTCCGCCTGCCTTCGCTCCTGTTCTAACTGGGAGCGTAGATCGGAGATGAACTTCTGATCCCTTGCTGAATCAGACTCGTGTCTGCGGTTCAGTTCGTCCATCTGCCTGAAGAAATGCTGCCTCTCCTCTTCAAGCTTAGAGCGGCTTTCGGCCAAACGAGACTCGGCTTCATTCAGGAGGCGTTCTACCCGAGTCTTTTCTTGCTGGATGAGTTCTTGTTTATGGATGAAACGCTCGCGTTCGTCCTCCAGCTCTTTCTGTGCCTCCTCCAAACGCTTCTCTAACAATGAGCTACGGGACTGTTCGATTTGGAGCTCCTGTCTGAGGTTGCTGCAGGCCACCTTCTCCTGCTCAACTTGAGCCTTTAGAGACATAACCTCACCCTTAAGCTTCTCAGAGGAAACCTGAACAGCCTGGGAAGGAATAAGAAGGAGCGCAAGTCAGACATACTGGGCCTCATTTATTAGAAACTGATGGAGAGTTGGGGGCAGAAATGATGGCAGTTTGAGATTCACCAGTGTTCATCCAGTCTGACAGTGTACAAACAATAAGGTGTCTTAGCAATCAGTAAATAAAAGAAGTAAATGCCTTCCTGACCTCTCTCCTTTGCTCTTCCTCTTTGTTCTTTCTGAGAATCAGAGCCCTCTCCTGATCCAGCTCCTGCTGAAGCTCCAGGAATCGGGCCTGTTCTGCTCTCATCGCCTCCTCAGCCTCCTCCACAACCAGCCTGGAAAGAAAGTTAACCAAATCAGCGCAATAAATTCCAAACATGAATCAAACAAAGACAAAAAAAAAAAGTCTCAAATCTACCTGAGGGAAAGTATTTTGTTCTTATGCTCTTGTAGAGCGTCGCGGGCACATTTCAGCTGCCTCTGGTATTCCTCCAGCTCTGCTCTCAGCTGGGATTCAACGTGTCCATCAGACTGAAGCAGACCTCTGTGCAGGCTGTCATCATTGTAGTCGGTCTTAAAAAGAGAAAATTCTTCAACCAAAATGACAAAAACTCAACCATAACAATATCTCTAAGAAATAAAACTTTTCTAATACAGGTATAGACTCCAAACAAAAGTCCATCTGTCCCCAAACATGGCTTATGTTAAATCACAGAAGCTCACCTGTGTTTGTCTTTGTGCCATTCGACAAAGCAGTTCTCTAAGAGCGACCACGGTCTCCTGCAATGCCCTCTTCTCCTGCTGCCAGCTCATGGGAGGGTGGGAGGAGGCTGGATTATCACTGCGGTCCAGTGGAGTGGAACCATGTTCAAAGTGATGCTGCGTCTGACTGGAGGAGAAAGCTTTCAGCTCCAAAGAGTTGGGTTGAGACGAAGGTGCGCTGCGGCGTTGGCTCAGTGTGAGAATTCTGCAGCTTTCCTGGTAAACCTTTTTCAACAGACCCTTTAGGAAGTAAAGAGGAACTGAGTTAAACTCAGGTTTACCATCAGTCCAAAACTCCAGTTGGAGCAAAGCCTACCTGAAGCTCAGGTGACAGCAAGTCATCGCTGTAGCTCATACTTCCTGCTGCGCTGTCGGTGTTAGCTGTGGGGTTTATTCCTCTGCAGCGGAGATACTGAACAAACTGAGCATCCAGCCTCTCCGTCTGTTCCAGCTCCACTCTCAGTCTGGCTCCTAGTTCTGAACTCACATCTGAACAGTAGGAGGATAGAAAGTCTGTTAGATGAAGGTGAAATAACCTTCCACACTGCAGATAGAAGAATCTCATTACAAATTATTCTTTTCTGTTTTCATATTTCAAGAAATTTGAGTGCAGAAGTGAAAAGTAAATTATTTTAACACTGATTCATTAAAAACCAAGTGACAAATTTAAAGTATTGCAACTAGGGCTGAAACAATTAAGTTAATCGTGATTGATTAATTATTTAAAATACTCGTCAACTAATTTAATAATCGATTAATCGTTAACTGGAGTATAGATAATCTAAAACTTGCCTTTAGGTGACTGAGCAACCCATTTAGAATTATACCAAGATTGTAAAAAAAATATATAAACATTTTGCATTTAAGATAGAAACGTTTTTGTTCTGTCAATATGCTCCATCCAGAATTTCTCAAGTAAAAACGTTTAAATTTCACCTGGTTTAATTTCATTAAAAAAGTCTTCTTTAAGGAAACTTTTGCTTTTCGATTATTAATCGATTATTCGAAAAAATTTGCAAAATAATTGTAAGTGGTAGCCCTAATTTGAACTGACTCCGATTATTACAGTTTACAGTAAACAAAACCACATAACCCTAAATAAATAGATTTACAATGCAAAAATACTGTATCAAAGGTACTATAATCTTTTACATTATGGTGAGCCAGAGCTGTCTGTGTGAAAAAGTTAGACAAGCAACAGTGTGACTGGTTTGTAAAGCAAAGTTCGTTTTGATTTCAGGGAAGCTTGTGGCTTTTATCAAGCCCTGTCAAAAACATTCAACCCAGAAACGTAAAAAAAAAAAGAGAACCTTTTTAAAAGCCGACTGGGATTCCTAAACATCTCATTAGAGCTACAAGTTGACCTCCCCATGCAGAGCTGCACTTATGCAGTAATTCATGGTAAAAACATCCACATCCAAGCTTTAATACATCCACAGCTCACACACATGGCTTTGTGTCAGCCAACATTGCTGGTTTAATAAAAAAAAGAAAAAAAAAAAAGTCTGATATTGATATTTTCAGAATAAGAGCTTTAAGCCTAAAAATGAATGGGAATCTGTTGAATCACGTAATGCGGTGTCCATTTACACTATATTGAGTCACTTTTACATTGAAATACTAGGGGTGTGCATTGGCCATGCCCTCACGATTCGATTACGATTCACCAGGTAACGATTCGATTACGATTCACCAGGTAACGATTCGATTACGATTCACCAGGTAACGATTCGATTCGATTCGATTCTACGATGCATTGCGATGCATCAAAATCCCATTGACTTTGTAAAATCCAAAATGTGCCCAGATATCCGCTTTCCAATCTTTTGGTGCGTTTTTAATTAGGCCTACCCGTCTATCGCGGTCACCTCCCTCCGCCTCAGCCATTTCGATTGCTGTTGATATCCCCCCGGAAGTAATTGACACTTCACAACTTGTCCATTTGAGGCCAAAAAATAAACAGTGACATAATCGATTATGGCACGTTGCCGCATCGATGCTGAATCGTGCATGCCCCGCATTGCAATGCATCGCTGAATCGATTATTGTTGACACCCCTATGAAATACTGAAGTACATAATAGTATTAATAATATTCTAATTTACTGGTAGAAAGATGGTTGTATTGAGAAACTGACAGATGGATAAGAATATATCAGATGGATAAATGATGGACAAAATGATTAATTAGACAATCGTTAGAAAATATGGTAAAAAAAATAAAATAAAAATAAAACAAAAACATGTTTGTATTCTCAGGATAATTATCCAGAGCTGGTAAATACTTCCAGTTCCACACCTTCCCAGACTGTCCAGGATCTTAAGCAGGGATGGTTTTTCCCCAGTTAACAACACTAACCTAATTTAAGTAGATGAGAATCGTTGTACTAACTTTATTAGCAGAATAGGATTTTTTTTTCTCTGAAAATATTCCAGCAGAGACTTATTTCTATTCCTCTAAATAAATAAATTCAGCTCAAGGTTTACACTCTGTCTCACCTGGTTATTTAGTTATTTCGGGGGCAAAGAATTAGCACCATCTTAGTGAGTTAAAGTTTTTTTTTTTTTTTTGTTTGTTTTTTTTTTTTTTATAAGACCGTCCGGTTTCCACAAAAACCAGCTCTACCAGAGGTGTATGTTTATGCTTCTAACTGCAGGATACAGCTTTACTTACTGCTCCCGTATCCGTCGCTGTTCCATTCCTGAGCTGAGAAGGAAGAAGTGGAACCAAGCGGAGATGGAGGCGCTGTCAGGTCAAGGTCCTCCAACTCCTCCAACACAGAAAAAAAAAACAAAGCAAAACAGATGAATACAAGACAGACATTAAAAGTTTCTTCTTTTAAAAAGAAAAGTTTAAAATATTTAAGAAATATTTGATGGCGTACTTTGTCAGGATCCATTGAATCGAGCCCAGAGAAGTGGTCAGACACAGACAAAGAGCCTGGTGAGTGAGAACTGCGTGAGGTTGGATCTGGGGTGATGGTCCTGGAGTGTTGAGGCTCCATCATGACCCTTGGAGAGGTTTTAACCTGGGAAGGCTCCAGGTTTGTACAGTTCAGGCCACTGAGCTCAGACAGATGGGAATCCAGAACCGAGGCGTGGAACCGTTCTCTGATTCTCTCCTCAGAACATTCGAGTCTCCTCAAAACCTCTGGGGAACTCAGAGAGGCTTCGTCTCTAGATACTATAAGAACCTCCTCAAAAGCACGGTGAGAAATATCTGCAAAAAAAAAAAAAAAAGGTTTCAGTGTTTTGTTTAAACGTGTCTAAACAAAAGCACATGTTGATTATTTCTGCAGGTCAAAGCTATGTATACCCTTGATCTGGTAGTCCTGATGGTCAGGATCGCTGTCTCCTTGTTGACGGAGCTGTTCCAGTTCTCTTCTCTGATAGGTTAGTTCCTCTTCCTGTATAATTACGTCATGCTGCAGACGTTCAAGCTCTGCCTTCATTCGCTGGTTTTCAGCTTCCAGATCAACTTTGAGCTGAAGGACAGAAACAACTTCATCAGAATGAGTCCAAAAATCACAGGTTATAAAAGATACCCAATGTTCCCCTTTCATTCTCCCACCTGTCCGTTCTCATGAGGTTCTGCAGCACTTTCTGAGATGGTATTCAGCCCTTGTTTCACAGCAGCCAGCTCGCTCTTAAGAGCCTCGTTCTCAGACTTCAGCTCAGCAAACTCTGACTCCTTCTGCCTCAAAGCAGCGTCTGCTTTGGCCAGCGTCACATCAGCATGGGTCTGAGAGGAAGGAATAGAAGGGAGCTTTATAATCATCTAGTGTCTTTATTCACAGCCTTTGCTTTTCATTTGAACAAATAGAGGCATCAGATAATTGGAGTTAAATGTTTTGTGGCATATTAATGAATGCCAGTTTGTTTCGCCCTCAGCGTTTCCAGTTTAAACAACTACAGCAGGCAGAATACCTACACCAGAAAGCTGCACTGCTCTAAAGTCATTAATGCCAGCAAAGCTGGCGAGAAAACAGACACTGCAACCAAACCTACAAATTACAGTCTTTTAAAAGGAAACTGTTCTTACCACATCCTGTCACAACATAGTTATTGAAAAACAAACTTAAAAAAACAGCAGCATATTAAAACCAAGAGCTAGCATAGATTCCTCTCATTCTTCCTCATTTTAAAGAGGCTTGCTCTGTCCGAGGAAGTTTCCAGTCTGCAGCGTCACAATAGCAACGCCCCTAACCATAACCAGATGTGATCCTGCAAGCAAAGGCTTTAACAGCTGCATGTGAGGAAGTAAAAAGCTTCATCATATCGCACACTATGAATGAAGGCCTCCCGAAGCTGATTTTTGGGTTAAGAACATGTATTAGGATTCTTAAGACTCCACGATTGCAATGCCTTCAAAATAACAACACTCCATCAAAAGTTTTCAGGCATCAGATGGATAAAATTTCCACAAAATTAAAGCTTGAAAAAAAATAAAATGAAAATGAGGAATAGGCTCCTAACTCTGTGAGGAAGGAGAGAAGTAGGGCTGCACTTATTGATTATTTTGATAATAGATTCATCTAGAGATTATTTTCCCCCAATGCGTCTAGTTAATTACCTTTAGTAAAGTATTTGTAAAACTAAATATCTGGAATATTAAGAAAAAACTAATTGCACATTTTAACTGAATAATAATAGTAAAATATATATAAATACAGCACCAATTAATATTTAATAGAAACATGCATATATTTGTTGTTTAGTGCTGTAGGAAGGTTATTCTTTCATTAAATAGCATGATTCTAGAGACGGTGTACCATTACTCTAGGTGAAGATTCGATTACCAAATTACACGACTATGATCTTAATATCTTAACAATCAATTAATCATGATTGTTTCAGGGAAACTACCAGTAAATAATCAGCATGGTTTGTAATAAATGAGCTAAAATTTTTCAACTTCTGTGAATCAAACTAAATTTTCTGAATGCTGTAATTCTACTTTTGTGGAAGACTGCAATTTAAGCAAACCTTGAAAATCCAAATGATCTGGACTGTTAAAATGGGATTCTGCAAACTTTCCAACATAACTTTCACACGAAGACTGTTCAGTAATTTACCATTGTAGGACAATAAAGGGATTTTTTTTTCTATTGTAATTTAGTGTTGTTTGAATAATTGTACCATTTTGCACACAGGACTACAATAACTTTTAAAGTTAGTTGCTTGCAAATTATTCCTCCCAATAATGCTTTGCTCTAAAGCCATTAAAATAATATTGAGTTCATACAATCCTGGGCATCACAGAGGATCTTTATCAGCATCTTTTTTAGGATTTTGGGGCATTTTATGATAATTCCTGTAATTCTATTAAGGAATGAAATATTTTCCCCACAATTCCTTCTGTTTTTCCAACACATCACTTCAGAATCACAATAACACAAACTGGCTTTTCTTATCCAGCTTTGTCTTTTGTACACTTGCATTAATGAATATAATGCAATGTCTGTCCTGTGTGTGGCATTAAGGTCATTTGATTAAATATATGAGGAGGGGCCTTCTCTTTTAGCTGTTGAACAATTATTTTAAATTTTTTAATTTTATAATTCAAGAGAAACAAACCCGGTGATCTTTTTGGGACTGAAGTGAAGTTCTCGCACCACTATTCTGCAAAAGTTCACTTCCAGCCACTGGTAGGTGGAAGCATTAAAAGAGTCAACACATTTAGAACCAGCATAACACCCAAACTAGGGATTAGGGATGACTAATTAAAATATAATCCTCTGACTCTGCAAGGGAATGGTTAAACATGTCTATTTCCCCAGAAAACCTCTTTAATAAATGTAACAAAAAATGCTAAATCCATCAAAGGCTCCTTTTGGGATTGAAATTGAATGTGTCTGCAGTGTCCAGACATGCAACTGTATGTCATAAATAGTTTTAAAGATTAAAAAAAAGTCTTCGGCAAAGCAAATTTCCTAGTGAAAAGGTTCCTAATGGCTCCATCTGACATTTATATTACCCTGGATAAAAATAAAAAGGTCATTAACAAATGGGAGGCAGCAAGGGGGGAAATCCTTTGAGAACGACAAGAGTCCTAATTGGTGCTGTTGGATTTGCGCTGTATCACACTCACCAGAACCTCCGTCTGAGCCTCCTCTTGGCCGGTTTCCTTTTCTCTCAGTTTAGCTGTCAGCTCCTGGATAAGGTCTCTCATTGAACCTACTTCTTTTCTAAGTTTTTCGATTTCTTCCTGGAGCTGACACTCTCTTCTCCTGAGCGCCTCCCGTTCTGCTGAAAGCTCTCCTTTCATGGTCTCCAGAGTTTTGATCCTCTCTCTTGCCTCAGAAACCACTTTCTCCATCTCCAGGTTTTCTGCTCTTACTTCCTGGACTTGCTTCTCAAAAGTGAGGCTGGCTTCTCTGAGCAACTCCATTTCTAGCTTCATCTCATGGTCCTTTGTTTTAAAAGCTTCAATTTCTCTCATTCGCTCTTGTTCACTTCTTTGCAAATCCGAGATAACAGAGTTCAGGTGGGCTTTCTCTTCGCGCATTGCGTTTACTCCTTCGGCCGCAGCTTTCAAACTGTCCCTCTCCTCCTCTGACAGTTTTCGCTTCTCTTTCTCTTCCTCGAACTCCGTCTCCCTCAGCCTGAGGAGACTCTGGGTATCATCTAACTTTCCCCTCTCAGCTCCAAGTCTCTTTCCAAACTCCTCCACTTGTGCCCTGTACTCTTCCTCCTGCGTGAGCAACAAGCGCTCCAGTCCTTCTTTCTCGGCCACAGCGGTTTCAAACTGACTCTGAACGGCTTTGAGACGCGAGTGAAGAGAAGAGGAAGAGGTGGAATGCGTGAGGCTGATTTCGTGCTTCAGGCTGTTCGGACCTCCCCTCCTGTCCTGGAGGTTGTCTGTGTGAGGTTCAGGGCTGGGGGAAGGTGAGGGATTGATGCTGTCCCCATCCTGGGAGTCACTGACTTCATGAAGATTAGGAGCCAGGGTGGCGAGCTCAGCCTGCAGCGTGCTGATGACCTCATGAAGACGCTCCTCTTCTTCCTGCTTTTCTTGACGCACCCTCGTTATTTCAGATCTAAGATGCTCGACCTGAGATCGCAGATCCTCCAGCTCAACCTCCAGAACCTTTGAGATAAACGGTAAAGAAAAAGCAAACAATTTCAGGAAGCCTCAGCAAAAGCCTTTCTAAGATGCAGAGCACAAGAATATTTACCCTGACTTTGCTGTCTCTCTCACTCTCCAGTTCTTGTTCAAGTTTTTGAATCTCGCAGTTAAGATGATCGATCTCCTGGTTTTTCTCCTGAAGGAGTGCTGCGGGGAGGGGTTCCTCCTCATTCACTGCTGACCAAGTTTGTTCCTTGTTTTCATTTACCTCAGTGAGGGAGGAAATAGTCTCCTAAAAGTCACACACAGTAGATCGTTTACAGCTTCAATACTCTATTGTAAACCAGTTCGAAAAAAGAAAACAAACAAAAGAAGGAGTCTTTTGTAAAAGAAAAGCAGTTCTTACTTTGAGGGTAGATATTTCCTTCTGAAGCTCCTCAACTTGTGCCGCATTGTTATTGGTAAGAACTTCAAGCTGAGCGGTGAGGTGCTTTAGCTCAACCTCTTTTTGGTTTAAGTGCCTCTGCACATTTTCCAACTGGTTAAGCAAAACCTCAACCTAAAAGATCCAAACAGTTTAAACAAACGTCCTAAACTTCCCATTTCCACCAAAAGGTGGCGCTGCAGTCCAACATCTAAATAATCCACAAAGCAGTTTTATAGAGTAACAGACCTCTTGCTCTTTGCGATGTAGATTTTCCTGAGCTGCATCCAAGGCATCTCTAAGCTCATCGGTGGGATCATGCGTGTTGTCATGGTAACAGTGCCTTTTCTCATCCAGTTTAGACTGCAAAGCTGAGATTTGGAGCCTGCTGGACAGCTGCTGCTGCTCCAGAGCAAGCTTATCCTGTAAGAAAAGGAGATCAGAGATCACTGAAAACCCATTTATTTCCCCTGACATGGAGCCCTGCCCAAAAACCCTAAAACACATTCACATCTGTCACGTTTACAGCAAAAGTAGAAAGTAGAAAGCAAAATTGAAAATGTGGCTAGGTCTCATAATCAGCTCTTTACATAAAAATCCAGAGCAGTCATGTATATTGTACAGCAGATTAGCTGTTCTGGTCAGATGAGACCAAACTGGGACTTTTTAGCCTTAATAAGGAAACACCTCACATAGTGTGAGACATGGTGGTGGCAGCATCATGCTGTGCAGATGCTTTTCTTCACTGAGGGACAGGAAAGCTGGTTGCAGTAAATGGAAGGAAGCAAATGAAAAGACACATCTGGAAGAAATGCTGTTGGAGGCTGATAAAGCCACTAAGCAAACAGCCAGAGCTACATGGGGATAGCTTTTATGTATCAAAGTGACGAGTTAAAAAAGTCCTGTCAAAAGCAATAAATGTAAATGAGAACCGGTAGGAGAAGAATGAACAAACAATGATGTTCACAGACCCACTGGCTACCTGTAAGAGTTTGTTTCTTGATGTTTTTCTTTATTTTCTTTCTTTATTTTTTTAATCAAGTCAAATTCCAGTCCTTATTTTTGCAAAGGTAGTTAATTTCCTATCACCAAACTATCATGCAAATATGACCCTGATAGACTATGTTGATATAGGTTTTTTTTATGTGATGATATCATGATAAAAAAAACATTAAAAAGGTGGTAATAACTGATTAGCGGTGAGGAAGCGGCTCTTACTTGTGTGAGCTCCTGTTCCCTTAGCTTGGCTTTGCGCAGCTCTTGCTCCATTTCGTTGACCGCTCTAACGCTTTCAGCACTGTTGAGGAGAGCTTGTTCCAGCTCTCGGATTCTTCCTGCTAGTTTGTCTATCTCCTCGTTGCGTTCTGCCAGATCGCGCTGCGCTTGTTGATTGGCCTCAAGTAATGAAGCATGGTCCTCAGTCTTATCTCTGATTAAAGCTTGTAGACTCTCCACCTGCAGGGAGACCATTTTTTTATCTCAAAATCAGAGTTTATGTAGAAAGTAAAAAAATAAATAAAAATGATGAGCAAATAAGCTACACAAGCCATTCCAGATTTGCAGCTAATGATAGATATAAGTTAAACCATTCCCAAGAGCAATAAAAATAAAGACATGCTGAAAAATACTAACAGCTAATAATGATGGGGGAGAAAACCAGAATTATGTTAAAGAGGCTACTAAGGAATAAGGAAAATCATGCATAAGTGTCAGAGAAGCAATGAAAACAACTAGACTACAATTAGATTTCATACCTGCAGAAGCAAGTCGTCAAACTACAGCAATCCATTCAGCACAGGAACAAACGAATAGCAATAGTCAGGCTCAATGGCAAACAAAATACAGTCTGTTTTAATCAGTTATTAACTATATTCCAGTTGGAAAAAACATTTGTAAACATAAAATTTTAACCCTAAATCAAAGAACTTTAAAGTTTAGTATAAGAATTCAAGCCGATTTATTTGTAGGTTATTTCTGTGAGTTAAACATCAACCCAAACACAAAACTGGTAGAGATTCCTTTTTTAACTAAAACTGTATGAAAATTAAATGTCAAATTAAAGAGCGATTCCCAAGGTCACTAATTTCACCAATGCTAAGCTAAGGCCTCAAAACAAGTGGAGATCGAGTTCATGTCTTAACCAGTTTCTATTATCCTCCACTACTCTTGTTAATCTTCTAAGTAAACTATTTATCAGCATGCAATTCAGCATTACATACCTGCTTCATTTTCTCCGTGAAATGGTTTGAAATGTATTCATTGAGAATGCTCAAATCTCAATGCAGCAGCAAACCCTTAGATGCATTTTCAGTACATATAAATCAGCAGCTTGAAGCAATTTGATAACATTTTTACTGAGCTGGATGCCTTTCCGTGCTCCATTTAATTTTTTTTTTTTATAGATCTAACATTACCTCTTTGTTTCATCGATTTTGGTCTTCATTATTCTTTGTACCATTCAACAGTTAAACAAGGTAACAATCCTAACCTCAATCCACCTCCTGGTAGATTTCTGTTCTTGGATTGAGCCAATTCATTTGAGTCTCATTTCCTAAATAGTCACCTTAAAAAGAGGGTAGGAGGTGGACCAATGGATGATGCAAATCAAAACTTTTTGTTATAAAATATCCTGGATGAGATGCAGCCTTTGCATAGCTGAACATGACTAATACAACTAAGGTACAGCATGGAGATGAGGTGAGACAATCAACATTAAGCCAAATCAGAAAATGAGTGAAAATGGAATCTAGGATTGGCTCTCACCTTGTGTGCCTTGTTATCTACATTTCCTGTCTGTCTGAGCTCGGCTTCCAACCTGCGGATCTCCTGCTGGAACTCGTCTCGCTCGTGTTCACGCTCCACTGCTTGCTCCTACACACATTAAAACAAATTATGTGAAAAGTTGTTCAAGATCCAAACAAAAAATAAAGCAGGATCAGATAACAGCCTGTATTAAGTCACCTCTATAAACTGTCTGTCGTATTTCAGCTGCTTCTCCAGCGCTTGGACACGCTGACCAAGGTCTTCAACGTGAGTCTTATGCTGCAGGTCTTTCTCCAGGCCTTTAGTTTCCTGATCTTCCAGCTCTCTCTCCAGGTTCCTGAGGCGCAGCGACAGAGACTTGTGGTCTTTTTCTGCCTGCCTCTGTAAGTCCAGCCTGTCCTGGGTCAGACGCTCCGTCTCTGCCAGCAAAGCTTAGAGAAGAAAAAGGGTAAAAGGTACAGGTTTCTTTTTAGATTAACACAAAAAAAGATAATATATTAGAGGCTGTTTTAATACAATCAACCACACAAACAACAAATGGCACAGCAACCTTACACTGCAAAGAACGCCCCCCCCAAACACACACGGCCACATTTCACTCTGACCCACAAACCTGCGTCAGGATCTAAATTGAGCCAAAGGGCCAACGCAGAGATGGCATATCTGAGCACAGATATTACATAAGTGCACGGTCAGGCTGATTCAGTGAGGCAGTGCAGTTTTCTGCAGACACATTTTCCACCATCTTTTTCATTTATTCCAGATTTTCGCTCCATCCTGCTTACCTTTCTCTCTCTCTCCAAGTCCAGCAGAGAGATGCTCCTTCTGGCGCAGCAGAATGGCGTGCTCCTCAGTCAGCTCCTGATACTTTAACCTGACGCTGTCTAACTCTGCACTTATGCCCTGCATCTTATGCAGCTTCACCTTCAGGCCTTCCAGCTCCTCCGCCAGCCTCTCTTCTTGCGCCTCTTTCTGCTGCAGAGACTCCTCTAAGGCAGCTTTTTCAGCCACATAGCCCTCCAGAAGCCCTGGAAACAAAGAGCCGGTTGAATATTAAGACATTCTGCAAAAATATAAACAAGCCTTTAACAAAAATATATCGCTAACCCTCCGCCTTGTGGAGCTCCAGCTGGAGGCGACTCTTCAGCCTGGCCTCGTCATCCAGCTGCTTCAACAGGAGCTTGTGCTGTTCAAGAAGTTGGGTGGCATCTTCTCGACCCTGGGAGAACTTTTCCTCCAGAGTAAAATGAACACTGCACGTCTGCTCCAACTGAAGAATGCAGACAAATATGATAATCAGCTCTAGGTGCCCAAACTTTTGCTGGAAATCATTGAAAATGTGTAGAATAAAATAATGATAATAAATAAAATAAAGCCTTTAAATAAATGTATTTTACTGCTGTAGCATTACACCGCTCAGGATGTTTCAAAATACCACAACAATTTCTGAAGCTAATAAAAGTTAATAGAGGCATAAACATCATTTAATATGCATCATTACCATTATTTAGGTTTAAGCACAATGCCAAACATGTTAATAACTAAAAATATTTAAATTTATAATCCACCATTCTTCATGTTGATTTTTTTAAACTCAACTAGACTAACTTAAATAGAGTTCTTTGGTAGAATTTAAACAAATATTTCACGCTTTAGAAATTTTAAAATACGGAGGAGCTGTAGTGCTGTGGGACTGTCTCTCTTCTAGAGGACATATGAACCATTTAAGTGGTATCAGTCTAAATAAAAACATTTGGTTGGATCATGAGAGCACTGAACTCAAACAGGAGAACAAACCAGTATAGAAATGTTTTCAGATGCACAATAAACTCACCATTTCACACTTTATACACAAAGATTGTGAGATAATACAGAAGGTCAAGTGCCATTCTGTTGTCAAAAAGTAATTACACAAAGTAGCAATAATCTTGCTAGTCGTGATGTTGTAAAACAACTTCCAAATCTTTAATTTCCCCTAAATATAAATTTTTCAAATTAAAAAGATAGAAAAGTAAAAGTAGATGTTTATCTCACTGAAAGGTTTGGGAAAGAATCTGAGTGAATTTCAAGGCTTCTCTGGCGTCATTTAGAGGCTTGCAAATAGCTCCATCCATAACTATCATCTCTTCACCTGTGTATGAGCTTGGTTGAGCAGATCCAGGAGCGTCTCCACTGCCAGACGTAATCTACTGCAAGCTTTAAGAGCTGATTCTTCTCCTCCAGGACTGATCTGGGAGTCTGTAACCAGCAAACTTTCACAGAGCGTTTGAGTGAGTTCCATGTCCTCCGAGGTCAAATCTGCGACTGAAATACCTATGAATTAGAAAACGAAAAAGTTTCTTTAACTTTACATTAAGTGAGAAAAAAATAGATTCAAGCAGTTAATTCTTGAAAACACAAAAACCCGAATCATAAAGGTTATTCCAACCATTTAAATAGTATACGGACTAGCAACTGACCGGATTCTTGATCTCTATTCACTGCTTTATGTATCGTTTGCTCATTTCTTTGGAGTCTAGTGTTGATCTTTTGTCCAATCAGCTCCTCAGTAGCTATGACGCTGTGCAGCATCTCCATCAGCACTTTACTCATCTTTTCATTTGATTTGTACAGTTTGGTCCTGTGAGAAAAAAAAAAAGGTTTACATTGTTGACATTTAAACTAGGATAACATTTGTTGGCATTGTGTTTTTTAATCACATAATGGGAGAAAGATAAAATAAGCTGCCCTAAAGACAATCAGTGCTGGCGTTAAAAACTATTTTAAAAAAACAGCTTGAGAGGAAATGTAAAATGACAAAAACCTTACCTTTCCTCTTTAGCATCCTGTAAGTCATCAGTGAGCATCTTGAGAAGGTTGCTCCCCTCCTGACTCTCTCGTTCCCTTCTTTGTAGAAGGGTATCCAGCGTCTCCATCTCTGAACGTTTTCCATGCAACTCCTCCTGCAAGCACCCGATTTCTGCTCGCAGCTGTAGGAGGGAAATGTTTACCAATTATTCCACTACCTAAAACAAAATCATACAGTTGATATAAATGCTGGGCTTCCTTCACTGTGCCTGGTAACACACCATTTGAGTCTGGTGTGAGCATCAGCTACCAGCAACCGTTTGGATATTACATTAGCATGATACAGTGCAGAATTCACCAACAATTCCTGCTCTTCAAACAGTCCTTTGAACGACTGACGCAGCCATATTACAATGAAGATATCAATATTTGTTGTACCTCCTTATCTTTTATGTCCATTAGTAACTCTTTAAAAGTGAAAATGTAGAAAAAAATAAACTAGCAAAAAGACATTGTTAAAAGCACACAGTATTATTATCACCCAGTTCTTAAAATTAAAGTGTCGAGTCAGTGCAGTTAGGTTGAACTTTAAACCATCTGAAAGCCAAATGCTCAGTAGATGCTACTCTTACCTTTTCAGTCTCCCCCTGTGGTTTCACTACGTCTTCCCTATAGTTTCTACTTTTCCCTCCTTGGCTCATCTCAAGCAGCCACCTGGCTCAATAAAACAATGCCACTGCCATGGCAACAGCCTCCACCTCCTCTCTTAAAGCTCTCTATGCCAACCTCACAGAAACCAAAGTGTATGTTAATATTTTACTTTAAAAAGCAAAAGGTGCCATGGAAACCAGTACAAAACAAACTCCTTTATCACCACGATAAAATGTCTATTTGGCAAAAACAAATAACAGATCCCTTGGAAATATATTTACCGTATTTATTTATTTATTTTTTAATAGTATAGCACCAAACCACCGTCAAACAAATTAAACCAAATGTTTCACAAACCTTTAGAACAACTGAATAGGAATGAAAAGAAAACAAACATAAACCTGTGCTTTTAAAATGCCCCGTTTTCGAAACCCATGCTTTATAATTTGAAATGTCAAAGAAGCAGTGTAAACCCATTCGAATCAAACTACAGAATGCTGATATTTATCCACCTATAAATTATTATAAGAAAAAGAATAAAAAGATTAGAAGTAGAAAAAAGTAGAGTAGATGCCCTAATAGTCACATTTTGAAAATGTATTACAAAAAATCTAACAAACTCACTCATCCTCGCTGTTCATTTAGTAATAATTTAGAAATGTATTATAGTGTTGATTTTATTTCTAAATGAGAAAAAACAAACAAACTGTGCAACAGCTGATGGACTTTATGTTCAAGTGTTTTCAGTACCTGGGTAACTACAGCATCTAGTTGCTGCAGCTGGGTGGTGAGCTGGCTCATTTTGCTTGTGTAGCTCTGTTCCTTTTCCTGTTGCTGAGATGTCAAGCTCCGCCTCAAACCTTCGAGCTCCGCCTCTTTGCGTTCTTCAAATTCAGTCTTTAACGAAAGAAGCAATGTAGGTCCATGAATATGAAGATGCAGGGGGGAAAAAAAATTTAGTCTTCCCTTAGATCTTAAGCCATCTGACTGAGTGAAAATCTCAAATAGTCAACATGCTTGATTTAAATAAGAAAAAAAAAAAACAGCAAAAAACAAAACACACTCTTTCCTGCCTTAAAACCTTTAGCATTAAAAGTTTCATAATCCCCTATCCAACCTATTTATCTGCTGTTTAGATGAATGAATGGGCACACGTTGCCCAGAAGAGCAGAGATTGAGACTGGAGACAGATGGAGGTCGATGTCTCTCCACACATTATGGTGGGATTATGAGAAACTGGGTTTGAGTAAAGCTTATATGGGACAGAATCCAAGGGAACCATCAATTGAACTGGTGCAGCTGGAGCTTAGAGAGAGCATCACAACAAGCACACAGCTCTGGATTATCTTAACGTTACATAATATTTCCAACAAGAATGCCACATTCCAAAAAAAACAAACTTCATTTTAAACATTTCTGAGATTCTTCTGTTTCATCTCTAACCTAACAGCTTAGTGTTTACCTTGAGGTGATTAATCCTGTCCTGAAGTCTCTCTTCAGACTGAACTTTGAGAAGCTCCAACTCTTTTAGGAAGTGCTGCTTTTGTCTTGCAGCCTCTTCTTCAAGCTCCCTGCGACAAGCCTCCAGTTCACGCTCAGAGGTTCCCCTCAGCTCCTGCAGTTCCACCCAATTGCAAAACCATAGTTTACAGGCGATAAAATTCTAAAGCTTTAAAGAAAAAAAACTAAATGGACCTACTGAGCAAACAAGCCATTACAGAGGATAAACTATGTTTTAGCGTAATCTCTGCTCTAACTGGCTGAAAGAGTCACCAACACAAGACCGTAGTGTCAACCATTTAAAAGCATTCACATTACAGGACTCTGGGTGCATAGATGATTGCTAAAAATGCATTTCTCAAATATTAAGATAATGTCATGCCCTTTCATTCATAAGGAGCACCTGAAGCTGATTTTGGTGCTGTTGGATAAGCTGGTCCTTCTCAATGTTGTAAGTTTGTGAGACCTCCTGCAGGGCAGTGCTGTGTTGATGCTCTAGTTCCAAAACCTGAGAAAAAAACAAAGCAAAACAAAAAACAATATCAGTTACAACAAACTAGTGATGTTTTGGTAAAATTGCTGCTTGAAAAACCCCCAAATATCATTCATTATTGGGGGGCTACTCAGTAATTTGTACTCAGCTCCTTGTTCTTGAAATCTAGCTTCAAATGACTGAAAACTGACACAAAGCAGCAACATCTTGGTGATGTCTGTGGAAGACCACCTCCTTCTTTCAGCATAGTTACTGTAAAGGTTTTTATATCAATGAATAAAAAAACCCCAAGGAACTGGTCACCGACTTCAGAAAAATGTGTAGAGAACCAGAGGTGCAACATTTCTGCAGGTAGAGCAAACTACAGATTTCTTCTCAGAAGGAAACCACTGTTTAAAAATTTTATCAAAAGAAGCAGTAAACTTACAAAGAGAACTTCAACACTATGTATGCAGACCTTCTACCGGGGGTAATTTAAACAGTCCTAACAAGCACCATTGAAAGGAAAAAAAGCTAAACTTTATACAACAAGAATCTACAGCCTATGCAGCCCCTCAGGTCATGCAACACTTCTTCTTTCCAAGTTCTAGGATCTCCTCTAGGATTTAAAGGAAGACGATAACAAAAGCAAACACATTCCACTAACCCTCTCTTTCCTTTGACAGAAGGTACTAGAACAACTGTGATGGCCTACCTGAGGAGACACCCTCATCCTAGCTCCAAATGCATCAGAGCCAACACTGTCCACCAACTTGTACTGTTCTGCACCTTTAGCCCTGCCTAATATCTGCACACCACTTTGTTATGTAGAAGTGTGTAAAAGCTTTGTGTATACAACTACTTGGTAGTAATCTCAATGCACATAAGCTCCTATCCATTTTCCAACATCTGTGCACAATCCACATATCAACATATCTTTTCCTTTAAAATAGTATTTTTTTCTTCTCTCCTCTTCATCTACATTTTATCTGTCAATGACTTTGACTCTAAATTTCATAATCTAACTCAAGATTATTTTTTTTGCATAAATACATTTAGGGGAAACGGTACCTGCTGCTTCAGTGTTTCCAAGGCTTTGCAGTGTTCTTTATCTAAAGTCTCCTTTTGAGCAGACAGCTCCATCTGCAAAAGAAAAAAAAAATATTTACTCAAATCAGTATTTTTTGTATTTCTTTAACACAACGAGCTTCAGTAATGAGGCTGTATTTTATTACCTTGTGAACGTGGGTAAGCTCAGCAGCCATGGCCTTGAACTTCTCCATCTGTACCTGAGCCAGCTCCCTCTTCAGCTCCTCTCTGATGGACAGCTGCTCTGCAGCCTGACACTCCATCAGCTGCTTGTGCTCTGAAGCCTTGGAAATCAGGTCCTGGCGATGCTTCTCTTCAAGCTGGTTAATTTCATCACGCAATGCCTGGAAAGAATTTGAAACTATGAAGTAAAAATATTTAAAAATATCTAACTTCAACAGTCCAACATTTACTTACTTGAACTTCTTTTAAGTAGGTGGCCTCCAAAGTGTCCATATTCCCCAGCATCCTCTTTTCCAGCTCATCCCGCTCTTCCTGGTGTCGGCTAACCAATTCCGCTTCCAAAGCCTCCAACTGCGCCTGACTGGTCTCCTGAAAAGCAGCTTCCAGTTTAGACTGGAGGGCTGATTCCAGAGCAACAAGCTCAGCCTTATGCTTTTTTTCAAGCTCAATGAGCGTAGCTGCCAGCTGATCTGTGTGACAGGCACTGAGTGAATCTAGCTGTGCTTTGTGTTTGGCATTCAGTGCATTCATCTCTTCTAAGTGCTTGTTTAGGAGCGCTGTCCTCTCATGTTCGAGCTCAGCTTTATGTTTATCATTCAGCTCTGCCATAGACTTTTCATATCTCTGAGCCAAATGGTTCTCCAAAGCTGCTTTATCCTCTTGGAACCTGGAGACACAGATGGTAAACCAAGGTTAAAGGACAGGAGAAGAAAGTAGATCCCTCTAATATTTAAAGGCGGAACACCTGGCGACATGTAGTTAGTCAGTGCAAACCAAGTTTGAATTTCCAGATAGAGCCCATCTACTAAGGTAAATATTTAATGAGCTAGAAAAAAAAAACTTAATAATGAAGATTTATTCACAAATGCTTAGATTTTATATTAGTTTATAAATGTCTAGTTAGTTAATGGAGCAACATATTATATTGGTAATTAGTAGTTTATTACCAAATCACTTTAGTAACTAAATCTAATGTAAATTATCCAGTTTAAAACAAAAATAGCAGCATTGGGATTTTGAGACCAGATATATTTTCTAACAACATTCCTGTCCTTCCTTTTATGCAATTCAATGAATTTACCCTTTAAAGCTATCACTTTTGAGATAAAAAAATACATTTATCGGATACTGATGTGACCTATTCATTAGGTGTAGGTTTTAACAGTGAGATCCAGTTAATCAGTTATTCATAATTTCTAATTTAATACTAATGTAAAACTTTATTTTTTCCTATATTAAATCTTAAAAAGTAAATGGTAGACAGCAAAAATTTCGATAGATAAAGCCATGTCAGACCTTTGCTGTGCCAGTCGGAGCTTCTCTTCACTCTGCTCCAGAAGCTGATTTCTGAGCTCGTTTATTTCCACAGCCATGCAGTCCTTTGCATTTTGCAGCTCGTTGTCATACTGAGTCTTTAGATGCTGTTGGCCTGGAAGACAAACTTTTTTTTAAAAACAAAATATCTGAAATGTAATATCCATAACTCATGTATAAGTGAGCTCACTTTTATCATCATCGTCCAGAGCAACTTCAAGGGACTTTCTCTTCTCCCTTTCTTCATCCAGAGCTTTTTCAAGGCACTTCTTCTCCCTCTCAAAGTCTGACCTCAAAGCAGATATCTCGTTTTCATGTTTCCGTTGAAGCTCTTCTCTCAGTTTCAACAGATTATTCTCACTGAGACCGGATTTGTGCTGTTCACTTAGGGCAGCAAGGTTGTTCTCAAGGTTGTGGATGATAGCCGTCCTTGTCTGTAGCTCCTCAGTGAGATGCCACAATCTCTGTTCTATCTCAACCTGATTATTTAGAAAGAAAACTGAAATAAAACCAATGATGCTGATAAAATGAAAAGCATATCTTGTAATTTTATTTTCTTACCTCCACCTGCCTGTCTGCCTCCAAATGCACTCTTGTAAGATCTACAAGAAGATTTCCTTAAGGTTAAGATCTAAAGACAACAGTGAGCATTGATTAGTTAAAATGTAATTGTGAGGTACCTTGTACATGACTCTCAGAAAGCTTGGCTCGGAGTTGTTCCAGTTCAAGGGCATGACGGGTCTTCATCTCTTGCAGTTCTTCATAGTATTGGTCTGTGAGGTTAGAGCGCTCCTGAGAAACAAGAAAGAAAGTTAAGAATCTAAGAACTGTGACTAATGAGTCTTTATATTACAAGGATATAAAATGGTCCCTGACCTGCTGCAGCTCATCTTTATAAGAAAGAGCCAAAGAAGATTCTAGCTGGGAAAGGTCCTTTGCATGTTTCTCCTCCAGCTCAAGTCTCAAGCTCTCCAGGAATTCCTGCATCAGACAAAATCAACAAAATAACGCATCTTGCAAGTGAAATATTAAAGCATGAGTCTTCAAAATGTAGTCTTACAGTGTGACCAGTAGGTCCGTCTTTTACATCCTTGTCCTTGGCCAGATCGTGATGCACGCCACTGAAACTGAGACCAAAGAAATTAATTGCAGGCATTTCATAACTGCACAGAGGGCATCCTCCTATACAAAGGCTAGCAAACATACCAGTCATCTGCAGTTTTCATTACAGATTCCTCTAAGGCACTTTCCACTAGCCTCAGCTGGAGCAGAGCTATTTCCTCTTTGTAGGTCTCCTCTGAGGCGTGCAACCGCTTCTCGAAATACCTAAAGAAGCATGATGACAGCATCCCTGTTAGTAAAATCAATCTAACTATAAAGAAGGCATGAGCTGTTGTCTGTATTAAGATATAACAATGCTTAAAAAAGGCTAAAAATATTGGAGGATTTATTATATAGCAATATTTGTCAAAAAAAAAAAAAGTTTTTTTATTATTATTTGTCGCTAGAACCAGATTTTTACAGTTTTACATTTCAGTCTTTGAAATCAACTATAATTAATGAAAGGTTAATTATTATCTAGAAGTTATGTATGGGCTTTGTGTACGAGTCTTAAATTTCTATGTATCTAAATTTCAAATAATCCCCCTACAGAATGGATTCTGAAATGTGATGAACTGTCCCTTCCTTTGTGAAAAGACATGGTTGTTGTTTTTGAAATGCATGTCAAAGAAGGAAAGAATCTAAAACATCTTTCCATAGCCCCCCTAATAAAGGCTGGCCAAGAGTAAAACCAGATGGTTACAGATTTTAAAGAGAAAATTTAGTCTACATGAACTTGACACATATAGAGTAGATGAATCATTTAAATGGATATGTACTTTTTCTTAAAATGCCTTGCCCTCCATTTTACTTTTGCATAAATTATCAAAAAGGCATAAATAAAGCAAAACCCCCAAAACAGGTTTCTGGATTAAATGCATGCTGGGATGGGGAGACACATTTACTTCCTCTGATGTTGGTTTTACTGATTTTAAATTCAGAATGTTGGGGATCTGTTGAAAAATATTTAGGTTTAATAAAAAAAAATAAAATAAAAAAAAGGCAGTTGCATTTTCTTGCACTTGTTAAACAGACAAGACTACTTTTAATGGTGCTGCTGTTTGATGTGCCTAATCAAGAAGGAAGGAGAATGATACACTCTGACTCATTTGAAACTATATTTAATTAATTTTACTGCTTCCAAAAGATTTCAAAACTTTTATAATATTTAAGCAAGGTTCTAACCTGCATCACCTAAGATCAGCTCAATTTTTAGTTGACTTTTCTTGTGCAAGTATTGATACTGATTAGTGTTAGCCCCAGTGTGTGTTTATGTTCTCATACTTCCTGAGGTTTTCCAGCTCAGTCTCATGCAGCTCTTTGATTTCTTGTTTCTGCTCACTGAATTCCGTCTTAAGACGCTCGATGTCATCGACCTGAGATGTGCGTGCCATGAGCTGCTCCTTCAGCTCTGGAAGATCACAACACAGACAGAAGAGTCTTTAAACTGTACAGGTAGCACAAACACTGGTTTTAAAATGTGCTAAAAATGTTTATAGTAGGGTTACAGGGAAGAATAACAAGGCAAATGGAAAATTAAAACACGGTCCTGCAGATGTCAGGTTGCTATAATGATCTTACCTCCCAGCTCTTGACGGCTAGCTCTCATATTTTCCAGCTGGGTCCACAGCTGACCTACTTCTTCTTCTGAGCTCTTTTTAAGCAAGACTTTCTCTTCCTGAAGATGCGAAACCTGAAATGGAGCACAAACTTATTTTTATATTAAAAGATAAGCCAGATTATTTGAATGCAGATTTAGATGGCTAAGACTGGCAGACCTTAGGACAATCAAGTTGTGTTATTAAGATTAGAAATGAAATGCAACTCGAGCTTAAATCCCTAGAAAGTAAACAGACCTCCAGCTGCAGTTGTCGCTCTTTTTCCTCAAGGTGGCGTACTTGCTGCTCTTTCTCCTGCAGGGCTGTCTCCTGACGAGAAACCAACTCCTGCAAAGAACCTAAGAATTCCCAAAAAAATAAATTTATTTTGGTGTGATGGAGAAAAAACCCCCAAAAAGACCAAATCATACCACAATGAAAGAAAATAAAAAGAATTCTGTTTGTCTGTTATCATCTGTTCACATCCGTACTTTAATAGAGGGGTTACATTTAACATTTTTCTACAAGAATTGAAGCAATATGAATTTCATTTAGTTGGGAATTACAAAAATAATTTAGGTGAATAGGTGAATGTGGTGTAAAGGCGCTCTGGATTCCCGCGACTTAAGGCGCTACCCGATTACAGGCCATAGTTTGACAGAACTTACCGGCAGCAGCCTCTTTGTCGGCCCAGGCTTGTTTCAGGTCTTCCTCTAGTTTCTGAACCTGCTCCTTACTGGAAGTTTGCTGCTCTTCTAGAGCGGCCTTGGTCTCATGCAGTTCAGACTGGGTCTCAGACAGAGCAGCTCTGGCATCTACAAGAGCTCTGCTTGTTTCTGTCAGGGAGGCCTGGGTGTTGATCAGCTCTGTCTGGGCAGCATTGAGACGGTTTTGAATCTCTGACAGAGACCTTTGGCTGCTTGTTTCAGCTTCTGCCTCCCACTGTGCCTTTAGAGCCTAAAAATAAAAAGAACCTTACTAGCGTTTAAATAAAAGAAACAATGAGTGATATTTGCATGTCTTAAATGTTACAGCTTCAGTGAATCCTAGTTTTTGATGAACAAAAAAGCAGCACATAATTGTGAAATTCAAACTTCAAAATCCTAGCTCGCATATGTTTTCCAATCACTCTACATTAATAAACCTGCATAAAGTTTTGGACAACTAAATGCTCCCAAACATGACCTATAATAGGCTAATTCAATCAGACTACATTGGTTTACAATTAGAGTTTCTGTAGAGAGAAGCATGGGTAAGTAAGCATCATGTTGGTATACTTTTCTTCAGAACGAAGCTAAATAAAAGTAAGTAAAAAAACAAGCAAAGATTGTTTGGAAATGCAGAAGATTTGGAACTGCGGGAGGGATTTACAATTCTGCTGGAGATAAATACAGCTAGAGCTTCAGTGGTTTACAGCTCAGCATTCTCAGCATAGGACACATCAGTTTGTACATGTAAAGATGGTAGAGACCTAAGGTGAAAGATCTTTAGCCGTACTAACAAGTGAAGGCTTTTGTAGCCTAAATGTGCACCACACGTCTTGAACACTATGTAATTTCCAAGTCACAAAAATGTGTTTTCTGTTGTTCTGCTACATCAAGTCACAAAAAGATATTTGTTTACAAAGCACAAAAATCAAACGCGTCACCTCTATTTCTTTATCTCGTTTCTCCTCCATTGAAGCTCTCTCCTGATCAAAACGAGTCTCCCATTGCTGCTTCAACTCATCTAAACATTCAGAAAAACATTCAAAAATAAATCCCTGAATGAAAACATTGACAGAGAGGTGTTTTAGTTTGTATATACGTACCCATCTCTAGTTGGTGCTGCTTCTGCAGCCTGTCTTGTTGTTCCTGATTCTCTTGTTTGAGCTTTTCCAGGTCCGACTCATGCTGGGCTTGAAGAATAGCCCTTTCCTGGGTGAACGTCTCCTTCATGGAGGCTTTGAGCTTACTGATTACTTCAGCTTGCTGTTCGCTTGCTTGTGAAGCCTCCAGCTGAGATGTGTAAACGGTGGTCAGGCTCACACGTAGAGCTTCAAGTTCCAAAGTCTTCTGGGCCTGAAAACAGTTTGTACAGCTTAGAGGAAATAGCAGTACTACCTACTGAATGTTCAAGAGACTTGAGCACCATTTGTAGTTTTTACAAGTTGCTCAAAAGCCATATTAAACCAAGCTTTAAAATGTATGAAATTTAAATCTATATAGCTTTTTCAAGTGAAATTGTAGATTATAAAATCTACCTGAACCTCCTGCATCTCAGCCTGGTGGGCAGCTTCAAAGCTCTCCCTCAGCTCCAGGGACACCTCTGTCCTTAGCTGTTCAAGCTCCTGGTTGTGTTTGGCTGTCAGCTCTGACATCATTCTCTCATGCTCCCTCTCAGTCACCTAATAAAAATAAATAAATAAATAAATAAATAAAAGAACGATAAAAAGTCAAATTTGTGCCAGGAGAAAAAGAAAATGTGATTTTGGATGAGCCAGAACAACTGACAGATACCTCTTTGATGAAGCTGATCTGTCGCTTGTGCTCTTCCTCCATACTGACGCGCTGCTTCAGCAGCTCTGTCTCCAGGTGATCATTCAGTTCAGAAATCTAGATCATTTAGAAAGAAATAATGACCTTATAGAAGGTTCGGAATCCCAATCTGAAGACATTAATTCGGTTTGTATATCTTACCTCCTGCTGATGTTTCTCAATCAGGTTACGTACTTCCTGCTCATGAGAAGCTTTAAGTCTTGCTGTAGCTTCCTCCACAGCCAGGATTTGCTTTTCAAGGAGAACCTTCACCTCCTCTTCCTTCTCCTTCACTTTTTCCACCAGCAAACGTTTGGAATCAATGAGCTTTTCCTTCTCCTGCCTCTCCTCCTCCCATTTTTCCTTCTCTTCAGCCAACTGTTCGATTAAATTGTGCATCATATCAATAAACACAGAAAAAAAGTGACTCAAAGGAAAAATAAATGTTAATGCACACATCTAACCTCTGCCTCCTTAGATTTAATGATGTTTTCAAACTGTTCCAGTTCCTTCTCCAGGACCTGTTCCATCTTTTTTATCTGTTCGTCCATCTGCTGTTCTTTCTTCTTCTCCTCCTCCCTCTGTTTCACAGACTGAGCCTGGGCCTCTTCCAAACAGGCCAGGTTTTCTCTCAGAGTGTGAATTTGCCCTTCCAACTCCCTTTTCTCTCTCTCAGCAGAGTCTAGACGGTCCTGGCTCTTCAGCAGCTCTTGCTGCAGATTGTTGGCTTTAGCTTGGAGCTCCAGAAACTGAGTCCGAGTCATTTCCAGCTCTTCTGACACAGCATTGAGCTTAGGTGTCTCCTGGCTAAGGAGGGTCAATGTAGCTTTCTGTTCCTTCGTTGTTTCCTCTAGTTCTGATATCAGATGGTCACCATCGGCCTTGAGATAGGAAGCAAACAAGACTACATTTAATTCACAGAAATTTAATACACAGCAGTCTGCTTTACCTTGAAATCATAAGCATATTGGTATTCTTAATGAATCTGGGATGCCTTCTGCAGTGACATACCAGTGATGTTTGGATCTGGGTATCAGTCGGGTCAGAAAGGTCTTTGGTAGAATCTGCAGGCTTAGTCTCCATCTGCAGCTCCTCTTGGCTTTGAGGAAGCAAAAGTGAAACCTCTACCTGCTTCTCCTCATTAATTTCCCCTACAGATTCATCTGCATACTCTGATAAATTGGCAGTAAATTGAATAAGGGGGGTTTCAGAAGTTTGTCCAGTTTCATTTCCCCATTCTTCCATTAAAACGTCTTTGTCGTCACAGTTATCCTGTTTATGAGCTTTTAGGTTCATCTCCTCCTCAACAAGTCTTCGCCTCTCCCGCTCTTCTTCGAGTTCACCCAGAGCTTCCTGCAGTTCCTCCGTTACCAGGGCCCACCTGAACAAATTGGGTTATTTCAAAAAGCTTAATACATTCAGAGTTTAATAAACGGGTATAAATGGATTAGATCAGCTTTTTCTTCTCTACACATTTATCTTGGCACAAATTGACTCTCTGAATAAAAAAGCACGTCTTGTCAGGTCACAACCACATTGTAATATCATGATTTAAAGGACATAATGGTAAAATGGATGAAAAATTACAGTTTTTAAAAACTAAATCTCAACGGCCTGTTAAAATTTTTTTTTTAGGTTAATCCTGGAGAAAAAAAAAAAAAACCCACAAAGTTGGACGTTAAGAATAAAACATTCAATCAGAGGCAAAAGGAGGAACTTATACAAGGAGCTGATGTGTGATGAATGAATGTGAATCTAGGAAACCTTTTTTTTTGTAAAATAAACAGTACATCACTGTCTTTTCCACTTCACAATCATGCTCTACTTCACTTTAGTCAAACAAGTTCAAATAGTCAGAATGCTTGTTAGACAGTGTGCAGAGTTCTTAACATACTTCCATCTTTTATGAGCTTAGATACACAAAACAAATCACTTTCCATTACCTGCTCCGTGCCTCCTCCAACTCCTCTGCACTCTTCCGGACTTCCTCTCTCAACACCCCCAAGTCGCGCTCCTTCAGAGCTAGCTCCTCACGGAGCTCCCCACACTGCTGACTCAGCAGCTGTTTTTCCAAGTCAATCTCCTCTAACTGCTGCTGCTCGGACAACTGACTCCACTCCATGTCACCTGCAGTTGAGCTGTGAGGCCACAGAGAGACTAAAAGTTCACTGGAATGGCCGACCTCTGGGGCGCTGTGCTGTGAGCCGCTGATGTTCTGAATATTGTCGTTCTGTTCACAGATGCGGTTTGAAATGGACAGCAGGGGCTGATCACCGAAGACTTCACTGTTGAGCTCAAAGCTGTTCAGATAAATAAAGAGAAAAGTTTAGTGCCATCACGCATAAAAACAACAACTAACAAGAAAACTCCAGAAATTTAATCACCTGCAGTCTGCAGATAGGTCCAGCTGACTAGGTTGGTCCAAAAGTTCACCTACCACTGAAGACTGGGAGTGTGCAGGGGGTATGGAGGACAAGTATCGATCCATCAGAATATCTCCTTGTAGAGATGTATCCAGATCTCTCTCATCAGGACCAGCTTCCAGATTGGCTTCAGCAATAAAAGCAGCTTTGGTTTGGTTTTCTCTGTTCTTAGAAGCTTTGAGTCCTTCCACCTCTTCCTCTCTGCGCTTTAGTTCCCTTTCACTCTTATCTAACAGCTGCCTAACATGATCAACCTCCTCTCTGAGCATTTTCATCTCATCTTCAAGTCTCTTATTTACTTCCTCTAGAGTCTGAGAACAAAAAGCTGGGCTTTCATTTTTAAAATCAGACCTTCTCTCTGAGTCTTCTGCCTCTTGCAGCTTTTTTCTCAGCTCCAGTATTTCTATGTTTAGCTTCTCCTTCTCCTCCTTGTACTGCTGCATGACAAGGCACTGGTTTTGGGCTTGGCTTAACTGTGTCTGGAGGTTTTGGAGTTCTTTTTGCTCCTCTTCCCTCCCTTGCTTCTCCTCCTCCAACAGTGAAAGCACAAGTTGGTTTTTCTCCATCTCCGATTCTAGTTCGGCACAGATACGCTGATTGTTCTTCCTCTCTTCTTCCAGCTCTAACATCAGATTGTGTATAGCAGTGTCCACCACAGTCTCAGTGCTGAAGCCTTCAGGGCTCTGCTGGGAGCCATGACCTGCATTCTCTGATCCCTCTGATATTCCCTCTGTAGGCCTGATATTTGTAGTTTTGGAAGAAAGGTCATGGTGGTGCTCTGCAACACCAAAGGCTTCAGCCCCCGAGTGACCTTTTATCCGCAGGAACTCCACACTAGTCTGTTGGGGAAAAAAAAAAATACATGAATCTTTGGAAGGTTAAAAATAACTGGATGTTAAAGTTCTGCCACTGTGAAGTTCCTACCTGCTGGAGCTGTTTCTGCAGAGCCTGTATCTGTCCAGCAAGAGACTGAGCCTCCAGCTGCACCTGGTCTCTACTTGCAAGGGCGTCCTGCAGGTTATGGCTGAGCTTGGCAATTATTTCATTTCGCTTTTCAACAGCCTGCTGCAAGAGCTGCAAACACAGAGTTCATACAACTTTAGAATGGACAAATTTCTCTATTGCACAGATGCACTGTGTCTTTATTGCACTGTGCATCTGGGGTAAACAGTGTTTGCTTCTAGTTACCATAAGCCTGAATAGAATATTTGAATATGATCAAACTTACTGTTATAACCAAAGCCATTCACACCCAATTTAAACTTAGTGTTAAAGTAATTTTATTAACATGTCTCCTCTGAATAGAAGATATTTTTTTAAATGGTGAAGCCATTCTCTTTTGAGTATAACCTTCTCATTTCTAGTCAGAAAGAAACTTATTTTCTTCGGTGTCAATAATTTCAGGCTTAAACCTATCAGGAAAAAAAATTTATTTTTAACATATAAATCCTATAAATAAGAAATAGATCCTATAAAGCACTACCTCTGAGGAGGGCTGTGAACTCAAAGCACAGTGTTCCAGATGTGCAGGTTGAATAGCATGAGTGAATATATGAACAAACAGACGCTTCATGAAGGTGGGAAAGGAAATTAATCTGTAAAATACGATCTCCATTCCCACACTTGCTGTCTAGTTATATTCAAACAGTAGTGTTATTTCCAGACCTGGAAATTATCTATATAACTTTAAAAGCTGAACTTTTAGCATCTTGCTGTCTGCAATACCTTGAGTTGCTCTTTGCCAGTGAGTGTAGCTAGTTCCTCTTCTCTAAGGTCTTCCACAGGGGAAAGGCTTCGGTCCGGAGAGGAGAAGGACTCCTCTTGTTGGTCACATTGCTGATTTTCTGATTGCTCAGAGTGTGAGCCCCCCTTTATAAAAATAAACATGAGAAAAAAATAAAAAAAACATTCATAGATCACATAAATTATGTGCTAACCAACACCTGATGTAGACTGAACAGAAACAGAAGACTAAACAACAAGGAAGGAAAAAAAAAAAAAGCAAATGATGCTTCAGCTGAACCTGGTCAGGTTGCTATGACAACAGGCCCTACGGGTAATGCAATGGTTAGTGACCCAGTTCTCTAAAGTGTATGTTCAGACAGAACCATGAACAGCATGTGAAGGAACAGAAAGACCAGACGATGGATAAACTTGTGTGATGTGCAGGAAATAATTTTATAAAAATTATTAACCAGTTCTACCCCATCATACCTCACAGCTGGTCCTGCTTTCTAGCGCTGTAGCGCCGGCTGACGGCGGCGGGGCTTCTACCCAACGGTCTTGCGTCGAGCAGTCATTCTTCGGGACAGTCTGGCCCTTCCCCTTCTGCGTCTTTTTCGTCGCCCCCGCACCGTTGCTTTTCGCCCGCTTCTTTCTGAAACTAGCAAGCTGCGCAGGAAGGACAACGAGAGGTAGACGGATACATAGGTCAGGAGTACAGAGCACCACCAAACAACTAGCATGGTAAAACTCAAGAGTGAAAAAAAAGACACAAAACACCACCAAAAAAAAAACCAAACTCAGTCTAGATTTGAACTAAATCAGAGCATTGTAATTTTAGACATTCAGTGTTCAGAGTTGAGCTTAAAATGTTTATAGAAAAGAAAGAGAGCCCATTTTCAAGGATCTGAAACAAAGCAAGGAAAAAAGTCAGCGGATCAAGAAGAAATCCCAAACTTGCACCAGTAATAGAGAACAGTATAATCTGCTGAGACAGCCAAGTAATAATGTGAGTATGCTAAAAATGTTTCAATCTCCGGAGAACTGAACCTCCCCCATGAGCTGAGGAGGATTTAATGAGTCAGAAAAATCTCAGCAGATCAGAAACAGAGCACTGTAAGACAAAATAAAAAAAAGTACAGTTACTCTGCAGTTTTTCCTTTGGCTAAACTTTTAAGAACATATTCCAGTCTTCTCTGAAACTCCTTAAGATAGATCTCCATAATGAAAAGCACTATTTCAGATTAAGCCATGTTATTTCTGCAGGATCATTTTTGCTGTAAATTCTCTTCAATCCACTTCTTATTTCCAACACAGGCTCCATCCTATCTGCCATCTCTCTCACAGCCATCTCTTCCTTTAGCAGATTAAATCAGATCACCACAACAGCCTCTGGCCATGCTGTGCAGCAGTAACTTAAAGTGGACTGATGACATATTTTCTTGCAGACGGGTCAGAGTTGCCCTTTTCCTCCCTTATAGGATCAGTTGTTTCATGGTCCTGATGTAGATCCTGGCAGCCTGCTGAACCCTCCAAACTAGATCACCATCCAGAGCACAGAGAGCTGCAAACTCCTCAAAGATGATGGCATACGTCTAGACCAAGGATAGAGGGTGGAGACTGGGAGATGCATTCACACGGAGAGGAGGAGACAAAGCTCCATGTGTGGTGAGCTGCATCAGAGTGTGCGTGCTCAAGTCAATCTGAGATTACACGCTCGCTGGAGACCTACTTGTTGCTCTGTGCAATGAGTCACATACATGATGCATGATTTCACTGCATGCGTGTCAGGGCTTCAGTTGGCCAAAAACCACATAGTATGTTTTGTTTTTTATTTCCCATGTACCA
Source organism: Cyprinodon variegatus (assembly GCF_000732505.1). Taxonomy (NCBI): domain Eukaryota; kingdom Metazoa; phylum Chordata; class Actinopteri; order Cyprinodontiformes; family Cyprinodontidae; genus Cyprinodon; species Cyprinodon variegatus. Next base: position 248,130 of record NW_015151057.1, read on the forward strand.
ATAATCAGATTCAAATGTTCAGGTTCCCCCCCCCAAGCCTCATTTTGATCTAATGTAATTCAATACTAGCAAGTTGGTTTGATGTTAATTCATTAATCAGTTGAAATCCCAGCCACCTTCCAGCCATATTGATATTTAGTGTTTCTACCTGCCACAGAATATCAGATCTCAAAAAGACATCAGGCAGATGAGTTTTGTTTAGCCCAAGGCCACTTCAGCACCGCTGAGAGTCTGACTAAGCAGCTAGCTGGAGTCTCTCTCCACTAAATATAACCAACTATAAACAATGCCACTAAAACATGCATTGACACTGACTTAAAGGAGGTCCAGTCCTTCCACGAATCCTTATTTGTGTTCAATCTTTGCACATGCAGCTCTTCCAATGTGGTGACGTGAGAAAATTTTGAACAACTGACAGCAAAGCATTACCATAGCAACACCCCCTGTGTGAAACACCAGCATAACAAAGCTCCTGTAAGCTTTTAGAGCCACTGCCCCATCTGATGGCTTTCAACAAGCATTGCAGTGGTTAATAAAGAGAGGCTTCACATCACAAAAGTGGAAGCTATCATATAATTTAGCAGAAAAGGATAAAATGTCAAACCAGAAAGGCAAAGTAAACCTTCTGCATGGTCGAAGTATTCACTAATATGTGATGGCAATTAATCTCCAGAGCATAAACCTAAGACTGTTTTTGCTAAATTAATTAATCATTTAGATTGTGTGCGTCTACTAAATCATAACAAGCATTTTACTTTAACCGGGCTGTCCCGATCCAATATCAGAAAATCGGTCCGATAGTGATCAAAAACTGAATATCTGAAGAGATCGACCAGCCTCTAAAATCCCTGATATCAGAAAGCTTATAGCAAAACCGCCCTTATATTTAAAATGAACGTAACTCTTTGGTAAGTAAGTAATGGGTCAGTTGTTCTCATACCTGATGTTAGGTATGGTTCTCTGAAAGAAATACCACTTGCTAAAGCCTTTATTTGAATCATTCCACATTATAAAATAAGTACTAAAAGCATGTATGATTTATGTTGATATCGTATTAGGTCACTATCGGTATAATCTTAATACTCAAAGCTGCAAAATCTGTACCATTTCATAAACGAAAAAAAATTGTATTGGGACACCCCTAAATTTAACTAGTTAAATTCATTTTCATGAGAATTCAGAATATATGTCCAAGTAACCCTGCTGCTGCACACTGAGAGCCAGCAGAGAGAGAGATCTTACTTTTTCCATATGTTTTAAATACAGACAATGGTGGCTGTTTCATGAATCTGTAATTTATTTTTCTTTATTTTGAACTGAAATTACATTCAATGAAGAGCATCGCAAGCAGCAGTGTGGAAATTAAAGGAAAGCCACCCGCCACTCTCAAAAAGCAAAAGATAACAGTCCGAGTCATAATAGCAATATTTTGATTTTGTTAACATCAATTAGACTGGTTTGCCAGGATTAGATGGCTTATTTGTATCAGAGCAACAATAAGCCATGATAATACACCTACTGGCTACCTGGGAAGAATGTCTGACTGTTAGAACAGCCAAAATTAGCTTGTTAGACTTATCACTCTAGAAAGAAGCAGAATTCTTCCAAATTTGGAAGGTTTTTGTCTGGGTGATCAGCCAAGTCTCTGGGAAACCACTAAAATTATGCACCAGCAACAATTTAAAAAATAAAGCTACCGGTAGTTTGAACGGCAATCAATTTGGGAGTAGTGGTCAAGCAAATATGCATATTTTGCATGGGGTTCTTTATAGATGTATATGTGCAGCAGACTACCTACCCCCCCTCATTTTGGGTAAAAATGAATAAATAATGAACAATAATATTACACTTCAATTTTGCAAAATTATCTGAAACCATAGCTTTCCCCCCTCAAAATCATAATGAACTTCCCAACAGGATTAGAGTGTCAGGCCACCACCCAAGAAAAATAATAACCAGAAATCCATGGAATCATGTAATCAGAGTCAGCACAAAGAAAACAGCCTCAGCTAGTCCCCACTCTCAGTACTTACCGGCTGGCTTCGAGGCATGTCGGGTAAGGTCTGTTATAAGAAATCAATAATATATCAACGAGTTATTTAAGTTTTTTGGAAAGATTGCACCTGATATAAATGTTATTCTGCATTTTAAGCTAATCATTTGCATTGTTGGCAACATTTCCCAAATGTTGCAAAGAGAATATTATATCAATAAGCTGGCCCGAGAAAAAGAATCTGCTCAAAATGATTTTTTGACAATATAGTTATTTTTCATAGAGGAACAGACTATTCATTATTAAAAAGAAGAGTAACGCTGTTGTGGCATAATAGCATCAAATAATATACTAACCAATGTCTAACATATCAAATAAACATTTTAAAAATGATCTCCCTATGCATGGGAATTTGTACAATTTAAAGAAAAGAACCAAAGGGATAAAAAACATAAAACCACACCCATTTCCCCAAGCAAGGTTTGGAGGCAATATTTGCTTCAAACTTTGGTTGCATGGACTTTCACTGTCTTTTTAAGCTCAAACAGGACATAGATGTGGGGAAGAGTGGTGAGAACATTGCAATGACTGAAGGGAAGGGGCAGAGCAAAGCAAATAATGAACAAGCCATAGCCCTAAACAAAAATTTATTGGTCTGTCAAATGTCAATATAACACCATCAACACCTCTGACCTTTAGTGTTTACACTCATCTTAAACACCTCTGCAGTTAAACACATCCTGTTGATGGTGGTAGTTAAAAGTCAGACTGTTTGTGTTCAGATGATTAAGCTGACCAGGCTTTAACACATTGAATCCAGTTGACAACTCTTGAGATTTCTCTGATGGAGACGCTGAGATTAATCAAGAGTCTGTTTGAATAGTTCACTGCTAGACCATGGGCATGCATTGCAAAGATATCACATAGTAACTAATACTGAACCTTCAAACTGATTTTCAAGGTGAACAAAAGATTGGCCTCAGCACCACTAGTTAATAAAACACTGGTAACCTTAAACAATAGAAACACATTTTAAGACTTCTTGATCAACCAAATAAACAGAGAATAGCAGAACAACAGAAGCTTGAAAGGTACTTTCAAGTTATTACCTTAAATTTCTTGTCCTTAATTGCAAAACAAAAACATTTAGTCGGCCAAGAAGCTCAATTAAAAAGAGTTTTATGTAAAATATCATCTATTTGAAAATAAACTTAATCTTAAGTCTTTTTAAAGTTAAAGGCAGAAAAGCAGGTTTATATCGGATCAATATTATCAGTCATAACAAGTATTAACTTATAAATAACGTTAAATGTCCATGCAAATTACTGATGAACTTTAAGCTATGAATTATTAACTTAATTAGACCAATCGAAAAAAAGATATCCGTTTGTTTTCAGAGGAGTATGATAGCAGATTCTACTTAATAGCCGTTAGCTAACTAATTATTTGTTTGTTAACTTATATGTATAAAAAACACCTGCATCTATACGGCTTGTATTTACCAATGAGGGGATATAAAATACGATTAAAGTTAAATAATTCAGAGGTGGGTGTAGTAAGCTGTGAACAGACGCAAGGTTATGACAAAAGAGTTGGCTAACTGCTAGCATCACACGTTAGCAACAAACCTTGGCTCTCCCAGCTTCTAACTTCTTTTGCCGTTCAGCTTCATCCATAGCTTGTTAATAAGGTCAGTGCCAGTCTAGGCATCCGTCCTAGCACCGGAGGGTAAAGGCACTGCACTTTAAATGGATACGTAGTAAGTTTTCATAAAAATGTTTGAGACTAACTAACTGTCAACAGACAACATTCAGTATGGCCGCCAAGTGGGTTAGACTCCGCCCTTAACCAGTTTTCTTCAACGTACGGGCCAATCCGACTGTAACATTTTTCAGAGCCCTGCCTATCTCAAACGTCATTGAAAAACTAACCTGTATTCGACCAATCAAATTCAATTGACGGGTCCTGTACTATTCAAACTAGGCTCATTGAAATGTAGTTTTTATTAAGAATTGGAATATATTTTAATTGAAATTATTATTTTATCTAACCTTAAAGGCTAAAGGCTTAAACATATTTTCAAGCAAGTGGTTTAATGTATCTAAAAAAATTCTTATCATGGTTTAACAATGATCCATCTAAAACTGGTAGAAGTCGGTGTACTAAAGGAGTACTTGTTTTCTTTTTTTACCTGTTGCTTGTGCAAATTAAAACAACTTTTCTAAAAGGTAACACTATTCTGTAGTTTAAGTGTGGGAGACATACATTTTCCTCGGATGTTATCAGTTCACCTTAAAACTTTCCATGGCCGGTTAGCTCAGTTGGTTAGAGCGTGGTGCTAATAACGCCAAGGTCGCGGGTTCGATCCCCGTACGGGCCAAGACATTTTGTGTGCAGTGCTTTCTAATGCTTAGAACACAAAGCTTGAAACAATCAGATTAAGGTTTACTTATTTCCTTATACAGGATTGCAGTTTGCCTACATCTAATTAACGAAATACTAAAGGTTGAGCTTTTATTGCATTTATCCCCGTGCAGTCATCAAAATATGAAAATCTCCATATAGTATGTTATGACTTTGTCTTAGCTCAGGTAAACACGCTAGAAAAAACCTCTTCCCCACCAGCCACCACTGCCTCAAGACTTGCAGCCAAACCTACTTAGCCTATGTGTTGAATTACCGCTGAAATGGAAAGGCCAAGCTCATCAAAAACCGTTTTTTTTTTTTTTTTGTTTTTTTTTTATCTTGTCCAGTTTCAACTTTATAATCTCTAAAACAATGTAAACCACGTAACCAGTGGTTGATGGAAAAGTTTTGGAAAATATTAATAGTGAATGGTTGTAAAATTAAGTTAGTGACGCGGAGATTTTTTCGAAATACACTTTCTTGATTGGCTATGAGGATACGTGGCAAAAATGGAAATTCTGGAACGTGATTGGCTCTAAGGAGAAAGATGGAAATACTGGAACATGATTGGCTCTTCAACAATGACGATCTATGGGATTAGGCTTTGATTGGCTGTGATCCAAAATGGAAAGATGGAAATGGTGTAATGTAAGCTGTAAACGTAATTAGATGGTAATAGACAGTGTCACATTTAATGCAGAAAACCCAAAAAATGACACATATAATAATGTAGAGGAAAATAAATTTCGCCCGAACAGGGACTTGAACCCTGGACCCTCAGATTAAAAGTCTGATGCTCTACCGACTGAGCTATCCGGGCTCTGAACGCCAAAAAACACGTGAACGATTTTACAGCTAGCTTACCGCGATCACACCACTGCTTTGTGCAGTTGTAGTTAACCGTGGATAAACACTAGGAACGGCACGCAGATTGAGTGATTCATGTGTCTTTAATAGTTTAATTTACAACTGTACAAAGTGGTACTATACAGCATCTATAAAACAGAATACATCTGTTAGGACTTCAGTTTACCCGCACGTCTGCATCTTCCTTATACTTACAGTGTTCTTTATCAAATGTGAGTGCACATTATTAGGCACATATTTTAAAGTCATCCCTCATCATGGCACATCCATTTAATACAGAAAATAACTTAAGAACTTACAAAAAAGCATATAAAACAATGCAAAACAAACATCTGATGCATTGAAACTAACTATTAAAGTGCAATTCATCATTTAAAACATTTACAAAAGAAAATCAGAAAGAACTGTCATGCTGTGATCAGCAAAGATTATATATAAGGGGTAAGCTGGTTCTAAAAATGATCATGCATTTGTGTTTAGGGCCTCCTTAAGCATCAGATCAAGGCCTTAACACACATCAACATCCATCCCAAAATGCTGGTTTAAGTATGATGTGAATTCAATTAATTTGATAGACCATCTTCCTAATTCCCTTCAATATGCTTATGTTCATGCAGGCAACTTGCTCTGCATAAATTAGCTCTAATTGAACCATATTTAGGGCAAAGTTTGAAACCAATTTAGAAAGCCAAATCTGGAACATACATGTGAAGAGAAATCAAAGTATAATTAAAAGTAAAGTAATTTTACATAAGATTTCTTGCAAAAATGTCAGATGTAAGATTAACTCATACCAGAACACAGAAAAATTATTGTGTAATCAGTAGAACTCTGAACACTGGTTTAATTATTAGTACTGATTAAATAAGTCAATTATCTTTTTTAGATTTCGAAAAGAGCAATTAATTAAGAAACCATGACTGGATTACAGAGAGAAAGAGTCCTGAGTCTTTACATCTTTTTTCTGCTAAGTTGCAATAGGACATTGACTTTTATGTTGTAATTACACGACATCATAAACAAGTTTAGTGTGTAATGTTATGCAATATAACTTGATCTTGGATGTCCTCGATGAGAAGAGACGTTTCATGCCATCTGCCTATTTAAACATAAAGGTCAGTACTGGTTGTATTTTCCACACAACAATAGTTTAAAGGGGTGGAGATAAACCCTGCTGTTCATCTGTATTTTCAAGAGAAAAAGATCAATCCAAAGTACAGGTATGGAGAAAAAGGAGGATGCAAATCATCATCTATGACGATAATTCTTCCTATGGCTTATGTAACCTAGAAAAAAAAGACAAAGGAACAAACATCAAAAAAATGCAGCAAACATGAGAAAAACCTAACATCTACTACAATTAAATATTTACCTTGTGTATGTGAGGAGGAAGCTCATCCTCTGAGGTTTCCTCTTGAAGAGGCTCATGGTGTCTAGATGATGCTTTACCATCCTCTGCCCATCCACCCATTGGCAAACGCGCCGTCCTCACACTCTTTCCACCGCTACCAAAATGGTCTTCAAAAAGAGAAGAGAAGTCAGTTGAGATGAAACGCTCCATCTGAACTACCCTAATAGCGCCTATGATGTTGCGGGTGAAACTGCTCGTCCAAATACTTTCAAAACTTCATCACCTTACGGAAGTAACGCCTCTACTTATTGAGATTTCTATCGTTCTCAGCCCATAACCACAAAGACTTAGTTTTGAAATGTTTTTGTTTTTTAGTTTTGACTTCTGAATTTGTTCTATTTTAGTTTTCATTTGTTTTTAGTATTTGTTACAGAGTTTAATTTAGTGTCTATCTTTTGAAAATGCTTAGTTTTAGTTAAGTTTTTTTTAAATCAGTTTCAGTTATAGTTTAATCTTTTATGTAATACCACTTACTGGGACAAAAAGAAAAACAAAAAAGAAGAAAAGAAACAAATAACCTGACTGCCTTACCTGCCATCTGCAGGCGTAAGATGGTACACCGAAAAAAACAAAAAGCAACCTGAAACTAGACCTCTTATTAATGCATTATGATAAAGACACAAAGAGAGACTAAGCACAATGACTTTAATGAAAGAAAATACAGGTGCTCATTCATAGAGCACCATTCTCTCTTAAAATGCACTTTGTCTTAATTTGTTTTGTAAACTCTTATTACAGTTTTAGTTAGTTTTCCTGTTTTTAGGCTCTAGTTTGTATTTCAGGTAACAGGAATGTTCTTTTTATTCTAGTTTTCTTAATTTCGTTAGTTTTATTTAACAATAATTACCTTGATAAATGCACTTGGCCACAAAGATAAGCATGCACATTGGAAAACTGAATTTGCATCCTAGAGCTTAACTGATGGGAACCCCTGAATAGGAAAACGCTGCTTAATAAGGTCACGTTGATCCGTACCATCATATTGTACTGTAAATATCTTCCAAGAGACAAGAACAACTTTATCTGTCGAAACATGCAACAGGTATTTGGAGGTGGGGTGGTAGGACATTTAACAAAGAGTAGCTATTCTGGTTGAATGATAAGAGAACCAAGAAGAATCATGGAAAATTACACCTCTCTCCTTGGGGTTCACTTTCTAATCATGTTCATTCAGTTTATTTTTAAAACTGGTAAACCTAAGAAACTTCAAGGTGAAAATACTATAAACTATACTTTATTTCAGAAACACAGGGAATCTAGAATAAATACAATTTGTTTAAAATCTGATTTTAATGCAAAAAATCTGATCTGGTTACTCTAATGTTCACTGAAAACCAATGTTCTTATTTTGTTTTGTTGTTTCATTCAATAATATTTGTATCCAAATCTTACAAGTATAATCACATATTTGATTTTAAGTTAAAACATGTTAAATCATTTTATTTTACTCAAAAAAGGAAGTGACGTACTTTATTTTATGGTGCTTTCTGTAATAATCTATTTTCTGTCTTCCACCCCAATTACGTTTGTTTTGCATGTTTTATGTTCCTCCATGTAACGTAGATGATTAAACAAAAGGAAAAATAATTAGAACCATGGTCATTTGCATTTCAGCTGCACTTTTTTTCCTGTGATGATGTCCTCCCCATATGAAGACATAAAAAGCTTTGAGACTCTCAGTGAAAATCCAGATTGGTTAAATCAACACATCGTGAATAACTACTTAGTCTACAGATTGAAAAGCTTTGCAAACAAGAATATGATGCAGGGTATTCTGTGATACAGACTTGCTGTCAACTGTAAATAGAAAAAAAATCCACATAAGGCTTCAACAATGGAGAAAGAAGTGTGGATAATAACAAACACCTTCAGCGGGTCCACTGTGGCGCCTCTGACTGCTGCTCTGTGCCTTTGCCTCCTCCTGGCTCATTGCGGTGCCGGCTGAGCCTGAGCCGATGACGGGATTGGTAAGCGTGGTTGGGAAAGTGTGCGAACGCGGGAAATTTCTGGAGTGAGCGTTGGGCTCGCTCCTTACTTCATCCGGGATGCTGTCGCTGCTTTCGTCGCTCTCCTGCCTGTGCCAGGTGTGACGGGACAGATCACCACGGGACTGCTGTTTATGGAGCTTAACAGAAAGAAAAAAGTTTAAATATGTAATAACAATTAACCTGGTTTGTAAAAGTGTGTACGGATTTACCTCATGCATGTAAAGTGCATGAATGCTCATTTCGGTGGACGCATACTCAGACAGGACCAAACTAGTCAGCTGACCCTCCCACGCGCTGCTGCCTGAGCTCACGGTTCTGGCATCAGTTCTTAAAGGGAGAAAGGGGATGAAATGATAAATAACTGAGGTAATTTGATGATTGAAACAACAGGAAGGAGCATAATTCAGTGTAAGATGCTACAGGTTAGCCACAGGAGATAAGTTAATCTGAATAGGAGTTTATCCTCATTGCTTGTCTTTCTAACCCCTTAGTTGTCTTACTTGTTGTTACACTGCTGTTTATGGTTTTAATATACTTTGGGGGAATTTTATGTGAGTCTAGTGCATAGCTGTGAATTGGTGTAAACGTGTCTTCAAGGGTTTGTGTCCACCAGGAGAGGAGACACTGAAATATTTTCCCATTCTTCCTTAAAAATTAAATCTTTGCTCTAAAGTAGACCTGAGTGAACATTAGGGGTCAATGTTCACTCAATGCTGGAAGGTGAACCTCCACCCAGCCTCAAGTCTTTCGCAACCTCCAACAGATTTACTGTCAGGGTTGCCCAACAGCGTTGATCATTTTCCATACAGCACAGTTCTGGTACCATCATGCTTCACCATGAAACTGGGTTGTGAACCATAGATCACTCTTGTACATAGGCGAACTTAAATTGTGGTGTTATTTCTCTAGAGACGCTTGATGTACAGTTTAGTGTTGGGGAATAAAACCTAACAGCATTCTCTCTCTAAGGAATCTTAAAGAATGTGTTTCCTCACCCAGACCCTGCCATTGTTCTGCCAGTAAAACCACTTGCTCTATGAGCAGCACTCAAACTGCCTCTCAGGTGAAGACTGCTGCTGATTGGCGAGAGGGAGCGCAAGGCTGTCGCCCCGCTGCTTATTCCAGAAGCTGCATTGTTAGTTAAAGAGCTGTCGCAGGCGAAATGAACAGAAGCCAGAGTTGAAGGATCTGCCATTATATTTGCAACAAGACTTCTTGGCTGTGAGGAGCAGAAAAGGCAAAGGGGTAAATAAATAATCCACTGTGAAAAGATCAAACACAAACACAGAGATAAGATTTTGTTTATGACCCTACTTCAGACTCTGACAAGGAGAGTGGATGCGTGTCAGGGGCCGAGCCTGCAGCCTCCCTCTGGACTCTTTCTTTGAGCTGACTGATGAAGTGTGTGGTCTCTCGAGGAGGCTGCCAATGTGGGTTGGTGATGGCGAAGTGCATCAGTGATAATTCTGTTTTCCCATCCTCTGCCTGCTGGTAGATAGAAGCCTCAGTCTTCCCCTCCGACATCCACTGCAGAGCGGACGATCGAAAACACCAATCAATTTACTGTTCGTCACACGTAAGCACTTCTGACATCTGTTAGACTGAGCCTCACCGCAGGATGTCCGTGCTGTCTGATGTCCATCTGGGCAAAAGAGCAGGTGTCTCCGACCCCAACCACCTCCACCGTGAAATTCCTGAAGAAATCAATAATCTCCAGAGACTTCCTCCTCAAACAGAAGATGAGAATGATGGGAGTCACCACTGGACTTAGTAGTTCCTCAAGAATAAACACCTGGAAGGGAAATAATAGGAGGTACCTGAAGAACTCTGGAAATAATGTGTATTCATTTAAACTAAAATCACAAAAAATAAAATATGGAGCAGAATATATCCTGGAGCCAGTGCAGCTTACTACATACTTGGATCAGTAAGTTCTGACCCTTGAGATCTAATCCTCCGTATTATTTTGCACTTACAGCTTTGTACTGAAAGAGCTGGGAGAACTGGTCTCGGGTCTCGTATCGGTGTGCATTGCCCTGCCAGTGGTCTGGCATGTAGTGGATGTGAGCCAGGATGACCCGCAGCAGCTGTTCGGGGCAGAACACCATGTGTTTATCAGGGATAAATGACCTGAAGAGAGACAGAAAAAGGAAGAAAAAAAATAAACGTGATTGTTTGTGCCATCCTTGGCTAAACCTTATCAGACCCTTTGAATGAGAGTGTAGTGGATTTAGATCACATCACTAGACTCCTATTTAGTAAATATCAGACAGGGGAGAATTCAGTCCAGACATCTCCTTGGCCCTTCTCACACCTCATCCAAAAAGTAAGGTTTCTCCCATTCTGCATTTTTGCCTGATATTCTGGACCCTGCCTCTGTGATTTTGCAGCCCAGGCTTTTCACTGTTTCGTTCACCACCTCTACTCCTCTTTTTACACTGGAGAGTTCGACAGCTGGGGTCTCGAGGATAGTCTTGATACCCTGCAATTGAGTCACCATGTTTGTGACATCTTAGTTGGGTCCGAAATATGTATTTGGGTTTTTATTTCGCATCGGTATACATACGCTTGTAAATGGTATTTACGTATGAATAAATTAGGAAAATAGCCAAGTCTTCTTCTAAGCAGCCATCTTGGGCATGTCACCACCGGAAGTCTACCATTCTTTATTCTTAATTCCATCGCAGGTGAGTGTTACATCTGTAAAGTTTCTGTAAAATGCATTGATCATGTAGGGCAAAGAGTCTTTATGAGACTGAAACAAAAATACTACGAAGTTTCATTCAAGTAGAAAAGCAACTTTGTACCTTTTGACCCACTGAGTTCTGCCACAGCCCAACAATAAGGATGATTTCACTCAGACTGATGACTTCTTGTATTAATATGAAGCAATCTTGGCATCAGCTTCCAGCTTTAAACATTCCAGCCCAAACATTATCGAATTAAAAAGTCAGACTAACCAAATTAACTTATGTTTGTGTTTTATTGTTATCTATTCTCCCCCGGTGGGCACGCCATTAATATTTAGTACAGTTATCTGGGATGCAGGCTGTGTTAAATGACACTGATATATAAGCTGCACATACGCAGTCAGCAATCATTTGTCGTCTATTTCATGCTGCAACCGTGTTGGATTTCATTGACATTTTTTTTTTATCTTCATATTTCTTTAAGATGTGATTGGTCTGCTACATGGAACCTGCCCCTTTATATATGCGCATTCACATATTCATGATCAGTCAAAGCTGGATTGAGTTAGCGGGTTGAAAACCACCTAAGTGGTACTGCTGAACCTGATTACAATTGTAGTTGATTGGTTAAATTGGATAGATTGGAAGTAATCCCGCTAGGTTGAGCTTGCTTCGTGGTACAGGCTTCGGAATATTCCAAACACTTCAGCAACAGTGCTCACCTACAAACTGTGATGCAGACCCCAAGCAGCGTGATGGATGAGAGGACATGCTCCACTGCAAGAACGTCCTCATCGTAGATGGTCAGAGCGATGAGGACGGCCAGGAGGGAGCCGGCGAAAAACGCCACATTCTTTGCGACCACTGTCAGCAGTGGAGAAAGGAAGCAGTTCATGTACTTGGATGCAGCCTGGATACGGAGATAACAAAAAAGGGAAAGAAAGGATCATCATTGAATTCACTCCACGCCTTTTATTCTTTGTAATAATTAGCAATTTGAGTCAGGTGTGCTTAAGGAGGGAAACATCTAAAACATGAAGGAGAGAGGGCCCAAAGCGTTTGAGGGACGAGGAGGTGTACCAACCTTGTAGCCTTTACTGAGGCGGGACATGAGCTCATGGTCCAGCTCATTGAAATGACGCAGGTAACATCGACCATACAGGGACCAGCATCTTGCTCCCAGAGATCCAGGCTCTCGCTTGATTACCTTCATACCCAAATATACATTATTGCAAAATAGCTCCAAGTACAAAAGGTTTTAGAGTTTGTCCAAGTGGGCTTTTTTTTCTATTTTACCTCAGTGTAACTAAAGAAGGCATACAGAATCTGCCACACCAGGATGACTGGACACAGCAGCAGGTTTGCAACGCCGATCCACAGGATACGAGACGCCAGCCTATCTGCAAGCTCCAGCCTGTTACCTCCTCTCTTATACTCTGGCTTTAGACTCCACTCATTCTCAAAGAGAGAGCCTGCACAGAGAAATGAAAGCAACAAAATAAAACCTTCAGTTGAACTCAAAACCACCAACATATGCTTTTAAATCCACTTGCTTGTTAGCAAAATCTGAAACAAACTCTTTGTTTACCTGGTCCCCAGAAAAAGATGAGCTCAAAGTTATATTTGAGACCCCGGGTGTAAAACACACAGTCCCCAAGAACTGGAAGCCGAAATCTCACAGGAAGGAGAGATTTGTTCACCATTGCAACCTAAGACAAGCATGTTTAGGATGAGGTCAAAGGATTGAGCTACATTTTTACATGATTAATGTACATACCATGTAGTTTTTAAAGCGCAGGATGCGGTGGTAAATGTCGAGCTCTGTCAGTTCCTTCTTATGAATGCAGATCTGGTGCTCCTTCTGGATCTCAATGATCCTGGCCTGAACTTCCTGCCACGTTGCATAGGGAAGCTCCGACTGAAACACACAAAAAAAAGGAACAATAAAGGTCACAGGTCGGGGTTTGATGTATGCAGCAGCCATAAACATTGATGTGTGTATTTGATGTCAACACTTTGAATGTTTGCGTAACTAAAAGGCACGACAAACTGTAGTAGCAAAATGTCTGCCTCACCATGGTCATCTTGAGTGCGTTGATGTAGAAAGACCTGATCTCCCAGTAACAGCAAACGTTATAGAGGAATTTGACCAAGCGATGCAGCCAAAACACTCCAGAGATGATCAGAACAAATATCACAAAGGCATTGTCTTGGATACTGAGAAAGAAAAAAGGTCCAGTTTTATCGTTAGGAGACGAAACTTATCCACATATTTACATAAGCACTTTTCCTTTTGTTAGATTTTTTTTTTTGTAAAGAATGTAATCAATAAAATATTGTCTGCAATATGCAAAGATGTCCATGTGTTTTGAAGTTTCCCAAAATTTGGAAAGCAGGGTATCATCCTGGGAGTATGCAATAGAACAATACAGATTAGTACATTCTTGTGAAATGGAGGAAGAACAACATTTTTCTTTTGTAATAAAGATTTAATATGCAGTGACTGCTAGTTTTACTTATTCCTCAGAGCCAGTAGTTTGTTAAACCCTCCTCAGATGCAATTACAGCAGCATTGTTAGCACTTAATGCCAGTCTTGCTCTCATTTCGGACTCAGTGTTGTCTTTTTGACATTAAGGAATTGGAAATTAATTTCAAGGCCAGCCATAATATCAATAAATCTATTTATTAATAACCGGGAGTATTTTTTGGTTATGTTATAATGATTTAAATCCAAGCAACAACTTAAAACAACACAAACATAAGAAAGCATACAGTGATGTGAAAATTTTGCAGGTCTTTGCTTTGAGAGATGGTGGGACTTCAAACTTATATTGTCATTTAGTAAGGCAGCATAAAGTATGTAAAGTCAGCGAGCTGTAGTTACACAGAGATCGAGTTCACCATAGCTGCACAAATAAAGCTATCAGCCTGGGTACAGAACATACAGTATTGTTTAGGGCACTAGTTTCTGGTCCTACTGTTTGTTGTCTAGCTCGGTGCACAAACCAACGTTGAATAATGTTGAAAAGACATGGAACAGAGTGATTAAATACAGAGTTCATTTTTTTTCCTGGAAAATAACATTAGTCCTTAAAATACGCAGCTGTTCTGCAGAAATAAATGTTGAATGCTTTTGCATTTTCTTTTTATATTTTACACATTTATCTATATGGTTGTCAAATTACATACATTTTTTTCTATACAAGAATTGTTGTCGGTTTAGCAATTACGAGGTTTTAGTTGTGAGTATTAAATAAAGAAAGGAACATTTTATTTCAGTTCTGAGTGTCTTGTCTTTGGGTTTTTTTAAGAGAAAGTTGATTGTTCAGATTCACTTGAGAAGGACGCTTTGACCATGTGTCTGATCTGAAATAAAGGTTCTTGACTAGAAATCTATATTAGAGCTAAACGTTCTTTGAGGTATACCTCTACCATCTTTGAACGTCGAAGGTCAACACCATTCGCCCATTTCTCTTTGAAGATAAGCTCACGCTCAGTCAGATTAATGGGGCTTTTAGACTGTATCTGGGCCATGCTAACATATATGCCATAAACCCTCTTACTGTAACTCTGGTTTTAAGTCTAGATTCATCTTTTTGAAAGAGAAAGTTTGCCTTAGTCTATTTAGAAACACCTACAAAAAGAGGCAAAAATTAGGAAAATTAGAAAATAGAAAAAAGGTATTTTCTCTAAAACAAATAATCTATTTTGTTGGTAATATTTATAAAATCAAGAAAATATTGTTGATCAAAGATTTCACTCTGAAATAATCTTTAATAGTTTCCCTTATTAACCAGCAATGTTGGAAGGCTATTTGTTACATTCTGTAAAATGTGAACACAGAAAATCCTTCTAAGGGCCACAAATGGCCCCTGATCAAGATTTAGGACACCTTTGCATTAATAGATCTTCTTCCATTATCAGCAAATGTTTAGCTCAACCCAACTTCATCAGCTCTGTAAATCTCCCTGCCGAGGAAAGCCTTTTGAAAGGAATCCCATTGACAATGGATTTTATTTGACACATCACAGTAATTGAGGCTAAATATTAAGCAATGAACCCTTTTTTTTTAATGTTTTTATTTGTAGATATTTGGAAAACCATCCCTCATTTTTCTTTCATCTCACAATTATGCTCAATTCTCTAAAGGCCGGCCACAAGTGGTCGCTGAAGTTTTTGGTTATAATGTGAAAAAATACAATGTTCCCAGACATGTTTAGACATGAAACTCACTGAGCACTGCAGACATCCATTGGGAGGATTGCATCTGGTAAGGTGACTTTAGATGAATCTGTGTGATTTACAAACTTATTGGCAAAGAGGACGTCATAATCCACACAGTTGGCCAGAAAAACGGTGAAACCAACAACAAATAGCAGCTGTCTGCAGGGAGAGAGAGGGAAGAAAGCAGCAGAATCAGAGTAAACACCAGCAATTTACCTAGCATATAAAGGTATAACAGACTGGATACATACACCAGCTCAAAAATCTCTCCCAGCAGCATGCAGGTGAACCCATTCTTCTGATGCAGATTATAGACGTAATGAATATTAAGGAGAAACTTCAAAGCATCAGAGGATATCATGTGTGCATTAGACATTTGTATTTTGAGCACAGTAGACATGTTTCTTAAAGCAGAAAAAAGGATATTCTTTGAAAAAACAAGTCCAGGTTTTCTATGTGGTGCCACTGGGCTGGAAAAGAGGAATTTTAAACAGTTAAAGATTCAGGGTAAACTCCTTTTTTTGTATCCATTATATCAATCCTCTGTTTGGGATAGTGTCATACATTTGCTTCCCTCAGGCACGTGCATCATTAGGTTCTCCTCGCCAGGAGGAGAGTCGCTGTAGGACGCCTCCAGGCGCTGGTACTCTGTCTCAAAGTGTGCCATGGTGATAGAGCTGGTCCCGTCTCACAAAGCAGCCTGTGCTACAGCCTGCAAGAAATGTTGGGAAGGCAACATTGGAAGAACATAAGAAGATAATAAAGGTTTACATCTCAATTAAAATGAAGCAGGAGATGCCAACATGGCATCTAAAGAAAGTGGTAGAGTAAGTTTTTCTGTTTTTATGCAGCACTCCTCTCTTGCTGCACACTATTGGTCAGCTGGCTGAACAAAAGGCAAGCTATTGGCTTCAAGACAACTAAAGTTGCTTGTTGGAAACATTTCTGGTCATGATATAATACAAACAACATCAAAGAGTGAAACATCAACCACCTTATTTGTCAACTTTATGAAAAATAAAAGACATTTCTTTTTATAAAACAAAGACTATTAGATCAAATCATAATTTCTCTTATAAAATCTCTGTCAATCTTTTGATAGCTTAAACGTCTCGCTCAAACTTATCATTTCAAGCATTGTATTCTGGCTAGTTTCCTTAAAAATATTCACTTTAACAATTGAGACATTGGGTGTTTGCATACATTGTTGAAAATATAAAAAAACAAGTAATGAACTGGAACAAAAAACAGAAATATAAATAAAATGCCCCCCCCTAGAAATTAACAATGACAGTGAAATGATCCCCCACACATAATTTGTTATCTGTTTGTTCTCTTTTAAGGGAAGTTTGTTATGCAGAATGACGTCCTGTTATAGGAAATGGTAAGAGAACAAAGGGGGTAAACAGGGCAGACCTCAGGTAAGAAAACATGATCACATGAAGGGGCAGAGACTTACAGCCAGTGAAGCCAACTGTGGTCCATCCTGCTCTGGAAGCTAGTCAACATTCCGAGCTGCAGAGAAAACAAGAGTCGCTTAAATTAGATACGAAATGAATGTAAAAGAAGAAGACTGTTTACATCAAAATCCTGCTTCTTGGTGGATATAACAACAAAATAACTGAAATAAATATTTACATCTAACACTAGACAAATCAGCACCCAGCTACACGTACATAAAATATCCCAAATAACAGTTTTTTAACATTAGTTTGGAAATGCTAGGTATATATGACGAACAGAAACAGTCGAAGCAGCATTTGCATTGAGTGTTGACGTGCTTTAACAGCAAAGGCCTGCCTCCCTCACCAATAATAAATGCCCTCTCGGCTCCCGCAGCATGAAATCCGAACGCTTTCCGTTCCGTCTGAATCGGCCTAAATGTCAAAATCTGTCAGATTTTACGATGACTCCTTATAATTTTCGTTTTCCCTCTACTCCCTCTTAAAGTCAGGCACAGAACAGTTTCATTTTCGAAACACCTAGCGTTGTGACGTTCGTCACAGCTAACAGGCAGCAGCACCATCCAATCAGAGAACGGTATCTCTGACTTAAAATAAACCAGCAGCCAATTGTATTCGTAGAAAGGCGGGCTCTGTGCAAACCATTGCCTTGCACTATTTTGGGGTTTTAAAAATGGCTATTTAGCACCACCTACTGATTATTTAGCAGCAACACAAACCTTTTATTTATATATGATTTATTTATTTTTCAAGGCTGCACTAATTTTTTTGTTGTTTTCCCATGTAGGCACCCAATTCTGCTAATAACTTCTCAGATGTTAATGTAGGATACACAGTTTCCCTCTTTACCCATAAAGTGTGGTTCCACCTCTTACATTTGAATGTAATTATATATTTTTTAAAATATTGCTTTATTACATAGCTTTTTTTCCCCTTTAATTAAATTTCTTATGACAACATAAATTCCCCTGAAACTACATGGTATTGAAGTTGAGAAAGCAAATTTATCTAACATAACATGTTTGCTAATATATACAATATATATAAAAAGACTATATCAATTATTCAAATGTATGCTTATGAATTTGTTGCTAAAATGGCTATGAAGTGGCACCTGTAACTTTTTGGTTCTTCAATCAACAATAAACTTTTTTACTGATGTTTTTTGGAGGTTAAAGCAAATAAGTGACAAAAGAAAGCCAAAGCAACAGACCATGATATGTCACGAAATTCATGTGATGCTGATGCAAAGGAATAGTTTGAACCATGATAAAAAAAAAAAATAAATAATGAATTTGATGTTATCAATCCGAGCACCAGTTGAGCTAAAGGTCAAGCCGTTGTAATTCACCATATGTCATATGACTTTCTCCAAAAGAAATAAAATATGTTTTATCTAATGAGATAAATATGTGCCTTGCAAAGAATATTTACTTCAGTTCAATTTGTTCATATTCAAAATTGTGCATAATTGTGAAGAGAATTTTTTTTTTCATACATGCTTTATATATCTTTTTATATGAATATTTATCCAAATCTCAAGTACTTTAAAGCCTTTAAGCGTTTACTTCCAGAACCGTTCTTCTTTCAACCTTTCCATCTACTCTGATCAGCTTCCTGAAAAGAATCCTCTCCAGATGATGTTACCAGCTCCATGTTTAAGAGCGGTGATAGTGAGGTCAGGGCGATTTAAGGTTTTATTCCTAATAGATTTCTATTGATCTGACCAGGATACCATTTTCTGTTTTTTTTTATATATATATATATATTTACACAGAATCTGCTTTGAAACATCATCATGTATGTTATGATGCTCACCCATAAATGCCAGATTAGTGAAGCTATTAGTTAATGGCTATTCTCTAACCAGATTATCCTGAACTGTGGAGTTCTGCAACTCCTCCAGAATCATTGGTCTCTTGGCTGTTTTTCCTGTGGATGCTCTCCTTTACTTAGCCTGTCAGTTTTGGGTTGGGTTTATTGCTCTGGATTTCATTTAGGGGTAACAGACCAACTAAGGTCAAATGCAACAAATACTGGACCATTTAATGCGTAAAGCGTTTATAGTGTTTCTTACTCTTCTTTTCTGGTGTAAATAATTCACTGTAAATGTGCTAAATCTGTTTTTTAATTTTTAAGTTAATTTTATTTTATTAAATTAAACATAAAAAGATATGGCCCCTGGAATTACAACAATTTAAACCAACAAAAATTAAATTTGCCTGTCATATTTGCTTCACAATCATGCCTTGGCAGCAGGGATGTTGTCCAAATAAATATTGGGTCATATGTTTAAATAATTGTAGAGTTAATTAGAGCTGAGGAGCTGAGTCCAAGCCAAAAAAAAGGTCTTTTACAAAGCCAGACTCATCCTTTTGTCGCTCTCAGCCTTGATAAATATTAATATCTGAGTGTTAAGTCTCAGTAGTGACAGCTGGGCTTCATTCACACTACCAGTGCCACGCTATTAGCACTTCTGACTGAAACTGTTTGCACTTTTGAGGATTTTATTGATCAGGTTTTCCTTCACAAACCTTGATAACATGTGTTGATCTTTATAATCCAGCGTTTCTCTCACACACACAATGTCACATTTTCAGAAAAAGTGCTGAGGTGTCTTGAGTCGGGGGTAGTCTATGTAATCCAGTTAAACACTGATTTAAGCAATTTAATCCATTCTGATGAGGATTAGGCTTTAATAAAGTAAATCCATTTTTTTCTTGTCATAACAGACAATAGAAACTAAAAGGTAACATGCAGAATAATACATCTTGTAATGCCTAAGGATTTCTCTGCCTCTTTCTTTTATTTGTTCACTATAGATGAGTTATTCTGATCTCATGGTTCTGGATGTGTGTGTGCATGTATAACTGTGCGCTCCTGTAGACTATAGCTGTCTTATTAAATTACTCTGTTGCCTGCTGGGAATTATGGGGGTCACTCTGCGAGGCGATTTGGTTCAATGACTGTCGTGCTGCTGTAAAAGCCGGGGGATGGGGGCTACAGAAGGGTGAGGGTAGGGTGTGGCATGTTGGGGGGTTCTCACTGGATTAGATAATAAGGATGAGATCATGTTTCCAAAGCAATTAAATTAGATTAGGTCCTTCCCAGCATAGAAAAAAACAGGTATGAAATCTCCATGCAGGTATGCAACCCTGTTTTACAGAAGAAAATATTTTAATTATTGTTCATTTTCATTTGAATGCTGTTGATTATTGTTAGGCAGCCCTTAGTGTTATAGATTCAAGTAATTCTATTCCAACAATTCCGAATTTGGAATTAAGGAACTTCCATACATATAGATTTGTTTGTATAATATGTATTTTTAAACTAAAAACTATTATTTAAACTAAATAAAATATCCCTTTTAAAATATTTCTTTAGGATCTTGCTTCGTCATATACAAAAGAATAATAATATTTCAACACATTTAGTAACACATAGACCTTCAGTTAAATATTTCTTTTCTTTTTTTTTTCTTGTATTAATCAAAACCTCTCTTTCAAATGAGCTTTTGGATACCTCTTCCATTAAAAAAAGATCTAAGGGTCGATTACCTTTTAAAGCCTAAACCATTAAAATAATTGTCAGATGAACTTATTTTTAGCTAGAATTGTCACTGAACATACTGAGAGATGAACACAAAAATCATACATTTTGAATCAGTGGGCAAAAATTGCCAGGATGTCAATGTTTTTTCTTGGAGGCAAAAAACCAAAGAATAACACAACAGTTTATTAAGTGAGCCACAAACCTGTACTTTCTAAATAACTATTTAAGTAGATTATAAAGAATAAATATCAAATTGGTCATAAGGACAAATAAGTTATGGTTTCTTTTGACATTGCACATTATCATGAGAAACCAATTTTATATTACACCTGAAAAACTAATCTCGAAAATGTAAAGTTTCATAAAATTAGTGTGTTTGTCCTTAATTTGAACAGGTAAATAAGATCTACCAAAGGAAGGAGGGTTTTAGTCCTTAAAAGATCATTAGATAAAACAGAAATCATCTTATTCCTTCTGCAAATTGTCTTACCTGCCTACTTAAATCAAGGTAAAACTAGATAAGTAAGTATCTTATATCATTTGCAATAGGTCAGACTTTTCTGTGGAATTTACAATAAATTTTCTGCTCAATACGTGTCTACTAGTTATAAGCATTTTTCCAGCTTTATATGGCACAATAAAAGACCCAGAGTATAATACTCAACCCTTCAGCTGCCAATGGAGCAGGGGGGTATGGCTCTACCTTAGTGGACTATTACATGTTGGCCCAGATTAGACCCTTAGCGTGCTGGTGTAATCCAAACTACAAGTCTAAATGGAAGAACCTAGAGNCACTGACAATGTAGAGGTCTCAAAAACACATGTATCCTGTAGTCCTGAGGTTTATAGGGTTAAATAGACCTAGATCTAGGCAACTGGGAACATCCCCATATTTGTGTTTGTCTCACCCTTTCAGGCATCCCACGCTGATTTTTTTTTCTTATTTCTTACTTAACAGTTTCCCCCTTCAGAGCCATTAATTGATATCTCTGAAAGAGGTTTCACAGAGGGCCAAACTCTTGAAGAGAAAGAGGAGGGTGTTAATAAATAAAGAGAGATTTATGGAAGCTACGGTCGTAAAACTAATTGCCTGCGGCGTCGTGAGTCATGCCTTTTAGCACATGCAACATATGTCTACTCAGTCAGACCTCAATGAGACGTATGTGCTAAAAGCTCAGAGTTAACGTTAGCCACATTTGATTTGATAAATGCATGTATGGAATTGAAATTCATGATAATGAACTTGAGAGCTTATGTCTGACTTATTTACAAGTCGGCCGAAGGTAATGACTGCTTCCCCAGTCAGTCTATGCAACTAGAGAAGACATAATAGAAGATCTCTGCTGAGCTTTGCTCACTTCACTCTCCTGAGTGTGAGAAAAAACCCCAAACAAAAAAAAAAAAAAAAACACCAGACGTTCTCATGTCTGTTCATTTCAACCCATGTCTCCTGCATGCATTTAGCTTATTGGAGGAGGTGAATTGGTGACGTTCTGATATCTAATCATGCCCAGCTGTGTTGTGAATCATTATTACTGCCTTTTCTGACATAAGCAGTTCCCTACCAAAGCCCCTAATGAAACGCAGATAAGAAAATATTATTATATATCCTTATCTTTGTTTTATTTATAATGTTGGAATCTAATGAAACAATTACATTCTAAACTACAGCAGCATAATAAGTTTAAAATTCTGTTTTGAGCAAAATCCTTTTTTACCCCCAGACAATTTAAATTTATTTAAACATTTCCAGACTGCTGTGGGGTTCATACATTTAATCTCTGACTTAGAGCCAATTTCCATCTTCCTCTCTGAAAGTGCATTGCACCAGCTGGTATTCATAAATGTCCTGGGAATTGTGTATAGTCCAGGTTTCCACGGAGGATCGGCTCCCATTTAAAGATGCAAACATGTAGATGACTTAGTAACCTCTGCACAGAGAAAAATACTGAAACCATATTAAATCAAACCTTAAATCGGACTTAGCTCACACTTAGGGTTACCCTGTTTTTTTTCTATTTGCTGAATACCACAATGAACCAGCTGAAGAATTCACAGATGATTTGTTTTTTCTTACATTCATTAATATCACAATGCCTTAAAATTATAAAATGTTCAGTTTTCAGACATAAGTCATCAGAAACAAAAACCTTCAGTCTAGCAAGGTTTTAAATGTTTGTGTATAACAATGGGTCTGCAACCTGCTGCTCTGGAACCACGTGTGTCTCCTTGGAGCCTCTACAATGGCTAAAAATTATTTAAAGAAAAAACCACGGTTCTTTAATAAAACACACCAGTCTGAAAGGCTTTAGTGGTTTTTATAAACTATATTTGAATTGACTTTTTCCCAAAAGAATGAAATTTAAAGAACCAGAAATATGTTTTTAGAACTATCTTTCTTTAACAGTGTGTAAATTGTGTTTTTTTGTTATGATCACTTTTTACATGAAATAATATCCTGCAGAAGAAAACCCATGCTTTATGTTGAATAATTTTTCGAATGTTTTTTTCTCATTTTAAAAGCTAAAAATACAAATAAACTGTTGGTTGTTTAGGATGGCAACATATTTCCTAAGGCAAATTTCAATCTGAAAAACTCACACAAAGAGAAAAGACAATTAGGAGAAATGTATTGATATAATTACATTGTCTTTGGCACTCAGACCTGGGCAGGAAACATAGCACATAGCAAAGAATAGGGCTGTTTCCCCACAGGTCTGGAACTGGTTGTGGAGTGGAGATAGATGAACTCGGTCAGTCTATAGACTGCTGGTTAGCGAGACGGTATGCTGAGCTTTATGGGGAGATCCAGTGGACTGCGTGAGTTGATACTAGAGCTTCACTCAGGGACCTGGAAGATGGAAGTCCAGTTGGATAACACAGGTTGAGAGAACCTGTCCATGATGAGCAAGCATGAAGCGACAGTGGAGAGGAAAAACTCGCCGTTGGAAAGAAACCTCGGGCAGAACCAGGCTCAACATGGCGGTCTTCTGCCGGACCGGTTGAGATGAGGGAACACAGTAGAGTCCAGGAGGAATGACACTCTAATGAAGCTTTAGATACGATGGTGGAGGAGGGGCTGGAGGTGGGTTGAAATGGTGTTATCTGAATGAAGTCACACAGCGCATACTCTGCCTGCGCACAGGAGCAGACAGGTGCGGATCGGAGGCCTTTTAAGATGAATTTAGGATGCCGATTGGCTTTCGTGGAGGTGTGGTTCAAAGCTGTTTGGCTGTGTCGCAGGTGGACGTATGAAAAGCAATGAGTTTTTTCAGTTAAACTTCCGCCTAGGCTCATATTTAATAAAAAAAAAGGTTGTGTTTCATGTAATATTTTAGGGCTAACTCAGACTCAGGAAAAATGGCTGTTTGGATATGAAAGGTTGCAGTGCTAAAAAAACTTTGTTACATTTAATTAAAATTAAACACCTATATACCAGACTGTAAAGTATAAAGGAGGTGGGGCTATGTTGTCGAAGTAACTGGTGGCTTAAACTTCATTAAAGAGGTGACATCTTCTGGAGAGGATAGCATGTGGAAACACTGAACCAACATTGTAATATATTGTCTTAAAGGTGGCTGATGATGCTTAGCATTCAATCAGATCATTTGCAAACTGGCTTACAGACATCGGTTAGAGTGCCTATCATAGCTCCTGGTCCCACTCTACTGGATGATGTACATCAGTTCTGTCATGATTAACAAAAAAACATTTGACCCGAAGAAATAGAGTTTAAATACAAGTTTAGGATATTTGGGTAAACTATAAAAAATCTGAACACACTTAAAGATTTAAAATTGGTCTCTCATTGCTTTTAAATTTAGCAAATATGAATACTTTTCTTAATTCTCACAGACATAAATCTGGTGAGGGTTTAGATTGATTTAGCTTTTGTTTTGTGTGTCTGAGAAGGCGTGTGTGTGTACTTGCACCCTGAGGGGGGTTGGGTATAGTTGCACATGCTTTTCATATTTAACTTGTTTTTGGTCCTCAATTTATTTTCGATAGGGTAGGGATTAGATTCAGGATTAATTTGTAAATTGGTAACAGGTTAGGTTTAGGCATGTACCAATAATGTTTAGATTGAGGGGTAGGCTACAGAAACGGTTGAAAATGAATATAAGAGTTAATGCATCTTTTAAATTGCATATCCTCAGGCAGCAGCGGAAGACCTTCCAGCATTAAAAAAACACATTTAAAGATAAATGATGGGATCAAACCAGTTCTTCTGGTGACACACTTTTTGTTATTCATTGTACTTATTATACTGATGATGGCTTAAAGGTTAGGCCTTCCCTGCACCTTTATACCTTTATTAACTATAACCTTCCTTTATTAAAAAAAACAACATCAGAACTTTGTAACAACTAATTGGTAATCTTTAAAATCTTTTAAGCAATTGCTCTTTAACTTTCCCCCTATAAATAAAGCAGCTGTTGCACCTTTTAATTTAGTTCTCTCACAAACCCAGCCTCTTAGATACACTTTTTGTTGTCTTAATTTTCTTGTTATCTTAGATAAAATTGATCTCCTAGATTATCAACAGAAAAGTCATTTTAGTATGCCAGCATCTTTCTGTTGTTGCTGTGTGAATGGAGGTTGGGTCTGCACCGCCCCACCGGTGTGTGCGGTTCGCAGTTTGAAGCTCATCCCCCGGATTGGTCCTCTCTCCTCTCTCTCACATCCACACAGGCATCCCTACACATGTCTGCACACACAAACACGCACAAACACACACATCTAAAAGAGGCAGACCTGCAAAACGACGTTCGTCTCAATTAGAGATCATCAGAGGGCTTTTTTGTCTTTATTTTCATCACAGCCTCCTTGGATTTCTCTCATGTGTCCGTGATTGCGCACAGCGCCCCGACAGTGGATATCTACGTCAGATCGAGACATATTTTGGCAGCAATAAGATACCGGTGAATGGGAAACAGAGTCACGGAACCTTCTCCACCTTCCCCCCATCTTGACACACACGTGCGCCTTCCCATTGGTGAGGTTTGCGCTCCTGAGAGCGGAGCCGGTGCGCGCGCTCAGCCGGGCCGGGCGCGCCTCGTCTGGGAGGAGTAGAAGGGATGGAGTCGTTTTTCACAGAGGTGAGCCGTTCAGGATCGGTGTCAATGCATGAGGGATAAACATGAATGCTTACATCTGTGTGCATCAATGCATTTGCATGGAGGTTGTTTTTTTTTTAGGCTGCTGCGAGATGCGTTACGCGTTTTTTTTTTTTTGTTGTTGTTTCCTTTTTTCCATTTTGATTCACGTCCTCTACGTTGGAGGTGTTGGGTCGGTCCTGCTCCTCTAATTTTCTCATGCCAAAACAAAAAAGGTTTTATTTTAGATCTGCACATGTACTGTTAATAAAAAGGGCCTCATTCATTTTATTATCACTGCAGAGAATCAGGGCCTGGCTGAAGGCTTGTTGGAGTCAGAGCAATTGAACCGCAACAAAATTGGCCAAAGGAGGTTGGCTCTGGTTTTTGGGTCCATAAGGCTTTAGGATTAAATCCAATCTGTGATGGAAGAGCAGACAGCAATGCTGTTTATCAACAGTCATCCTATGATGCACTGTACAGCACAATATGGAGAGAAGAGTGGGTGAATGAGATGGTAGAGGCGTTCATGGGTGGGTATGGGGGAACAGAGAGGAGGGGGTTGCTTCTTACTAATATGGCAACTGGTATCAGAGGCTGAACAATTGGCCAATTTTCTAAAAATAATTGTGAAGAGTTGCTATGTAAAGCTTTCAGGCATTAAACTGAAAAACACAGGCGTAGCCAGAACATTTTTAGAAGGGTGGCCAGGCAATAACCAATGTACACTGAGGGGTGCCCAAAAGTAGATAGGCACCAAAGCCTCAGGGTCAATCTACAATGTTCCAACAGGAAAATTAACGAGCAAAACATCCATATTTTATAAATAAAGACAAAATATACTTTCCCACATCCTTAGCTAAAACAAATAGGCGAATATATCAAACATCGGTGCTTTCTAGATAAAAGGTATAGTGGATACAATTCTTTCATGTTTGAGTTTTGGGCAAACATCTTTTCCATCATCATTACTTACCTACTTTTATCAGTAATCATTTTGCATAAAATTGATATTTACAAGTGCAAATATATACATAAAGTGATCATTTAATAAGTTTATATTAAAATGGTTATTTATCTACGATTTCACTGAAGACTCCTAAATGATTTTTCTCTTTACCCCATAAAACACAAAATTTATTTCTTTATCATCGGGGTGTGGCAGACTAGTGGTTAGGGCATAGGGCTTTGAATCCTGAGGTTGTGAGTCCGATCCCCCACTTCCACAGACTGGCTCCCTGCGCAAGACCCTTAACCCCACACTGCTGCCCGGGCGCCGCACAATGGCAGCCCGCTGCTCCCCAAGGGGATGGGTTAAATGCAGAGAATTAATTTCGTTGCTCTGTAATTGTGACAGTGGAATGACAATACAGTTGAATTCTAATCTTAGTATATTGATGTGCTATGAAAAAATTTTAATGTTTTGAATATTCCATTTGAGATTGCTGCTGCCACCATCTGTATTAGAGGGTTATAAATGGTAGGGGTGGCCAATGATTGGCTAAGGGTGGCCATGGCCACCCCTGGCCCCCCATCTAGCTCCGCCCCCGCTGAAAAAAATCTGGCCTCAGTTGAATTACAATTCTAGGTGAAACATGCCCTACTATATACCTTATATCTTTATTTCTTGCACCATATTTTGTAGCAGCAATTAAAAAGTTTTATTTATTGTCAGGATCCATCCTCTCCAATCCAGTTACCCCCTCCCTTTTAGTTAATCTGATATGGGTTTAAATGCTTGTCACTTTGGCAGTGATTTCATGCAATCTCTAAGTGTCCGGCGCTGAATTAAATGTTTTTCCACGCTGCTATCAAAAACTCCCGCTTGCCTAAGACTAGGATTTCTTTTGACAAACCAAAACAAATAAGAGCTAAGGTATTAGATCGAATGAAAAAAAAGTGAAGCATAATGGGTAAACTTGTATTCTCTCGCTTTTACCCCTTGGTTGAAATCTAGAGCAACCGATGTCAACAATTTATTACACAGTCCACATTTGTGTAACCAAATGTCAGTATAAATCCAGCTGTTATGTACAGTCCTAAGAGTTTTGTTAGACAAAATTAGAGAATAACAGGGTCATCACCAAGAGGCACGGCAGACAGCTCTAAATGTTATCAATTTGTGGTGAAATTTGAATAGAACTGAGTTAAACTTATTAAGCTCTGAATACGTCTCCAAGAACCGTTCAAGCAGTTATCTAAAGCTGGAAACAGAGGTGCAGAACAGCAAACCAAAATATGGTTACCAAAGTCATCCACTGGTCTGCAACATGCACCTCCAGAGCCACTACTGGCTCTAAGTTTATGTAAACATTATGTAGATTGAGGCAATTTTAATTAACCTAAAATTTGCTTTATGAAGCATGTTTTTTTTTTTTATGTTGTTCCCATGCAATATTTGCACATCATTGCTGCAGCGGGATTAAGAAATATGGATTATTGTTATCAAGCTGCAAGTTAGTTTGATGCTGTTTTTCCTTCAAAAAGATATTTGAGATATTTATGAAAAAAAAATATCAAATGTGCATTACGCTTGTGTAGCTATTATTGTGTAGTATTTAGCTCTAGGAGCTACACAGACCTTTGCCTCAAGTAGGATCATTTCTTGTAAAGGTAATTATGAGTCAATCTGGCTCTTAAGACAGCTAGAAGAAAGCCAATGTTAAAAGAGAGCGAAAGAAATTCGAAAGTTGAATTAAATGTGCTCTAGTTAGAGGAGATAAAATCCAGATCTGTTAGCCAACATGCTGTGGGGACATGAGGGTGGCAGCATAATGTTCTGGGGATTCATTCCTGCATCTTTAAGTTGCTGGGAAGATGGATATGATTGAATAGAAGGCTGGAGACTAGGTTGGAGCTTCACCTTCTAGCAGCAAGATAAAAATGCAACTCAAGTTAAAATCTGGTTGTTTTGAATAAAGTGTATTCATCTCCCTCTTTTCTAGATTTTGCACTACTGTTCATTGTCATCACGATTTTTTTGTCCCATTATTTTAATTTGCAAAATATTTTGTTGTTAATGCTTTTGATTTAGCTAACTGTAGGAATCAGAGCCATCAGTGCTCTCCATGCAGGCACATTCTGTAATAAGCCTCACTATAGAATATGACTGACCATGACAGGCCTTTGAGTCAGCGTACAACCACAGCAACAACCATCTACACTGCTTCATTTCCCAACAGTCTGTCTGTAAAATATTGATCCCAGCATTGATTAGCAGACCACCATATAACCAGCTCTACAGCCCCAACAGCACACGCTGAAAGCTTCTATGAGATGTGAAAATGGAGAGATTTATTGAGTTATATATTTGATACCCACAAGCCTTATTTCATAAAGCAGGACTGAGCACTGAGTTGTCTGTTCATTCAGATGTGTCTATCCATTCTCCACTTATATTTCTTTCCTTTACTCCATCATCTTGTTGCATGGCGCCATTAATAATCATTCCCCCAAAACCAGAGAGAGGGAAACGATGAACCTTACCCCTAGTTGGTCTCTCAACCCAGGCAGAAAATGTGATGGCTGTCCCACCATTCAAGCATGAAATGTCAGGTGGCATTAAACTACTGTATAATCAACATATCTTTAGACTGGTTTGGGAGCTTCTAGTTTTGACACATTTAGAAATATGATTTGCACTTTATACTGGGTTCAGAAAGAAATTTTAAATTATTAATGCAGATTTTAAAGTCTTTCCTCAATGTTTTGGCACAGTTAGGTTAATCGACATCTCTTATATGGAAAATGTGACACTCATCAAGCCTCTTCATCAAGCCCTTTTTAACTTACCAACATATGTTGGTAAGTTAGAATGTTCTTGGTAAAAAAGAGGGGAAAAGGACACAAAGACCTGATCTGGTAAGAATCTTCGGAAGCCATCTAAGATTCTGTGGCAAGATAAAATGCTCTGTAGTTCCACACAAACCCTATAACCTTGTGTCTTTACTTTTAGTGGGGTTGCATATGTGGCACACTGGGATATTAACTATTGCCTATTGTCTGCACATAAAAACAATAGAAAACTGGATTAGAAGACAAGATAAAGCTAAAACTTTAATAAAAAGGCAAAAAATTCTGTATGAGTTGTACAGATATATATAAAAGGTCTAAAAGATCTATTCACACAGATAAAAGGGGGGGCATAATTTATATAATCTATGTAAATATTAATATTACATTTTTAGGGTGTTTTTTTTGAGAAAGACTACTTGCAGAAGCTGAGTATCAGAATGGGGAAGGAAGGGGATTGAAATAACTTTTAGCCAGCTTGTTGCTACCAGACTAGCTGGTCTAAGCATTGGAGAAAACTGCTGATCTACTGGGATTGCTCACACACTATCACCTCTCAGGTGTACTGATAATAGTCAGAAAAAGAGTAATGTATCCAAATGAAAAGCCAGAGGTCAGGTAAGAAAGGACAGATTGGTTGGAGACTACAAAAAGGTAACAGTAGCTGATTTTTACAATCAATGTGTACAGAAAACCATCTCTGAACGGACACTGTCAAAATTTGGCTGCAGGAGATGTGTCCCTCCTGTCAGCGAACAGGAAGCTGAGGTTGAAGAGCATTGGAAAATAACAAATTAGAAAAAATGTTCTCTGTCTGATAAGTCTCATTTTATCTTATGTGTTCAGACAATAGGGTCAGAACTTCTTAGTTCTTAGCACATTTTAGGTCTCTTAAAACCAATCAAGCTTTGTTTAAATTAGCCTGTGACGACCCTGTCAGATGACCGACTGAGCTGCTGCAGAGGTGGCTCTATCATTTGGAGTGCATTGGTCACCAATTGGGAACACCTAGGCTGTGTCCGAATCTCCACCCTAATCACTATATAGGGCAATATATAGTGGTTACGCCATTTTAGATGAGAGTCTGAACGTCTATTGGATGAAAAAGTAGTGGACTTGAAATTTTCCACAATGCACTTTGAAAAAGTCCATCCGTGTCATCCATGATCACTAGACGAGCAGATAAATCCCAGAATGCTTTGCAAGGAGAGCTCTCTTCGCAAAATATCATGGGATTTGTTGTCACAGCCGTCCGCTGTCATCATAGACAGAGCGACTAATTTTCTACATTGTGAGATCAAAAAAGTTCTATTTTTCTATTTCTAATAACAAAGATGGTGCAGGCACCATCGCGGGGTGGAAGAGTCACTCGACCAATTTGGAGCGAAAAGTAGTGATCAACTGTCAGAACTGTCAGTTACCTGAATTCACTATAAAGTCCGCTATATATTCCCGCTGTATAGAGGATGTTCGGACACAGCCATAGTTTGTTTATCAGCTGTCTATAAAAAGCAGCAGGGGAAGCAGACATTAAGCTTATACCTCCCCTCACTCCTCCATTTTTTTTTTACAGGCTTGATTTTCTTCATTCAAATGTTTGTTTTACAGTCTTTAAACAGATCAGGTCATTGTGTCCTTTTCCCCTCTTTTTTTTGTCCCAATCCAAGAGGCAGGTTGTGACAAAATGGGGGCTAGTCCGGGACCACCAGAGTATTGCTGATGATGTACCAGCTTTGTAATGGTTGAGTTTGAAGTAAAGATTCAATTAATGGCCAAGTAGTGCTATCACGTCAGGGTGAATTAAGGTATCTCAGAAATGTTTAATTTATATAACAAGAAATAAGGTGGTTCTAACAGAACAAGGTAGTTTTAAATCATATAAGATATCCCTTCTTCAAATGATGTCAAAATGTAAAAGATAAGCAGTTACAGCTCCGTCTTTTTAAGATCTCTTTTAGAAATGTTTCTAGTTGTTCTATAACTTTACCAAAATATCAGCTTGTGCTTTGTGTAACCAGAAGTCTTTGACTGGACACAGGCTGATATGTTTAATAAATCTTCCCACCAAAAGGCTTCATTTATTCCTGGGATGTTACTGAGTTTATGTGCAGATGGCAGGTGTGTATAGAGCACAGTAAACAGATGGGCTTTCAAGAGGGATCCTCTGTTTGACCAACATAGATAATATTTAGTCTCTAGGGCCCATTTGGAATTATCATTAGTTCCAGAAACCAGCATGCATGGATGAACAGCAGACAACATTAGTCTTCATAACAGTCTGTTTTTAACTGAAGAGACTATTTATGTTGTGATGCTGTGGGCCTCTATATGATGTGAACATATTAACTCAAAGGATTGTGGTGGAATTTGTATCATATAGCTATTAAATGTATGCATGTTTAATTATTAGCTGAAAAACAACAATCTCAAACATCCAAGCATCTTTTTAATGTTAATTATTTTATAAAGGAAATAAAAGAAAAAATGGGAAGTTAGAAGAGCCATTTTTGATGCATGTTGTATGTAATAACATTTGATGTTAAGTGTGTAGCAACTGCAAGAACTGGTTCAGTAGAGGGAGGGAAACAGTCGCTGGAGATGTGTGACCTATATTCAGCAGCTCCGAACACATTTGTTCTGCTCAGGAGCTCCATCAGCTCTGCTTCTCTCCTTCTCCTTGTCTCCCCTTCTCTCTGATGCTCTGTCTCTCCTTGCGGCCACTTTCTCTGCGCTTCTTTAGCTCACACAACCAAACACACTCAGCGCTGCTCTGCCATCTCCCTCCCCCTTCTGGCATCTCTCTTGTTTCAGTCTTCTCTTTTTTGATTTCCTTCTCGGTTTACATTCTTGCTTGTTTTGCCCTTTTTTTTGCTGCTAGGATAATAAATAAAGCGATATTAAATATTATATTGCTGCATTACACAGTATCATGAAAATGATCGTCCCCTTACAGATTTTGGTTGACATTCTACAAAAAAAATGTTAATCTAAGGAAGTCATTTAAGAGAATATACATTTAAAATAAGAAAAAAATTATTGCAGTCTGTTATTTAAAGTGCATACTATCTGATTATCTTATTTTAAGGGTAAAAGTGCTAATTCCATTGGCAGATCATCTTATTTTCTTGCACAAATTAAGAGTAAAAACACTTATTTTAATGCATTTTTACTAATTTTCAGAATGTTTTTGCAGTGCACTCTTAGTCTT
Source organism: Cyprinodon variegatus (assembly GCF_000732505.1). Taxonomy (NCBI): domain Eukaryota; kingdom Metazoa; phylum Chordata; class Actinopteri; order Cyprinodontiformes; family Cyprinodontidae; genus Cyprinodon; species Cyprinodon variegatus. Next base: position 280,821 of record NW_015151057.1, read on the forward strand.
TAGGTCTGACAAAGATAGTCTTTCAAAATATTTCCATTTCTGAAAGGCACAAAAAAATTGGTAGCCTCAATCTTGAAGCAACTCTATATTTTATTAGCCTTAACTAGCCAAACTGGCTTCTGCCAGACTTGTAGAAAACAAGCAGTCACTTAAATAAAACCTGCTTGACACCACAGTGTAGGAAAATATATCCTAGAAATTAGCTCGTCGTACCCAGAAGTATAAAAAAATCCTAAATAGTTCAGTTTGGGTGAGATAATAAAGAGAAAATGGAAACCGTTAATAAAAAAAAAAAAAAAATCAGTTTTATCCTCTGAGGTTATATTGCTGTTTCATTACCTGGATTACCTGTTCTAGCTGCTCTCTAGCTGAAAATCCTAAAGGACAATATCTCTGACCATCAGTTTGTGATCTTAAATTCAAGCGCTGTTAGGTTATGAAGAAAAACTGAGATGCCATGTTGTGACCTTAAACAGATGGGCGATGCCAAAATCCCTGTTTTGAGATGCAAAAGATAGGGCATTTAGCTTTCAAACAGGGTCAGGTTGGTTTGGAAAGATTTATTTCCCCTCAGTGAATTAAAACAACACTTAATAACTGCATTTTTATTTACTTTGTTATCTTAGTGTTAGGAAGTTTGTACCACATTACCGTAGTTTTAAAGTTTGTGTTTGTACCATTTGAAATAGGTGAAAATAATACATTGATAACCTCTAAGCCTTGCATCTCCATCTTCTTTACAAGTCAGAAAATAATGTTTTTTTTTTTTTTTTATGCAGACAGATAAAAAGAGATCATTTGTCTCTTGTGAGACAAATTCAATGTCTCACAAGAGACATTGTATTTGTCAACTGTATTTGGTTTACTTTAAAAAGAGTACAGTACAAAATATTTTTCTAAATTTAGGAAGTCTTCATTCTTTGTTTTTGCTTATGGCAATAAGTAAACATTGTTATCATAACTTCTGCTTATTTACTAAGATACTGTAAAACTTTTATGTTTTTACTCAACATTTTTTTAGCAAGATGATCCTATACCTGGTAGGGCTACAACTAACACTTTTTTTGCAAATCAAATAATATGTCAATAATTTTTCGATTAATCGATTAATGATTGGATAGCCACTTGAGGAGTTCTGGATGGAGCATATTGACAGGAGAAAATTTTTTTATTTTTTTATTAAATGCTAAATGTTTACATATTTTGTTATAATGTTTATATAATTGCTGCTCTAAATGGGTTGATCTGTCAGCTAAAGGCATATTTTACAGTCTCTACTCCTGTTAATGATTAATCGATTACTAAATTAGTTGACAATTATATCAATAATCGATTAATCATGATTAATCCAATTATTTTAGCCCTTATACCTAGTACTTTAAGGTAGCATGCCAAATAGATATGCTACCTTACAATGCCAGAGTAATACACTCCTGCACAAAACTATAAGAATATTAGACTCAAACTGATTTTGCACTGCACTTCATTTTGTTTTCAGCTTTTTTGGTGCATACATGTGAATAGGTCTATGTCCACAATGTTAAGATGCATTGTCAATTCCTGGTAAGAAAATAGGCAACAGCTTATGTATCAGGTTTGACAGATTAAAGTGTGACGATGAGTGCTTTGATTAGCGTTTTTAATCAGTTTAAACTTAGTTGGATGAAAATCCCTCGTTCTGATTGCTCATACCTAAAAGAAACATTCAATACAATTAATTCAATATATCTAATCTTCTGTGTGTCCATGTTGAAATACCAACTGTCCATCATCAACAAATGCTGAGCGTAAAAGTCCTGTTTCCATGGTGCTCTGTTTCAACGCCTTCTGAGGAGCTTCGTTCCCAGGATGTCGGCTGGGGGTGTGCGTGACTGTGTTGTAATCAAAATGGCAATGAACATGATAATTAGCATTCCAAAGGAGTGCTAGCATAAATAGGACATATGCAGAGTGTACACATTTATACACTCACATACATACAGTGATGTTATGTGCATTTTGGGCATTGATTCTGATCTGGTTGACTTTGGAATATTTGATAACATGTCTACCTTCTAATCTGCTGAATATTAAAATACCTTCTTTCCAAAATATGAACATTTATCATTTTTAATCAGTTGAATAAAGCAAAAGAAGCTACTTAAAAATGTTTTACATCTGCTGTATACTAGACACTTTTCCAGACCTCTTAGGTCTTCTGGTTCTAACTTACTTTTTAGATGGAGAAGCAGTTTTCAGTTCCTACACTCCACTACTCTGGAAATCAAAACATTATTTGTTCACTCTCTAGTCTAACTTTATTTTAATTTTTTAAAATAATTTTATATTTTCAAGCATTATTTTAAATACTTTTATTTTTCTCTTCATGTGTTTTTCCTCTGCAATGTGCCTTACCTTGCCTTACTATTCTACAGATATTGCAATTGCTCTCTGTTTTTACATACAACATTGACCGGTGATCCTGCCATCTTCCCTGACATAAATAAATAGTAATGAGTACACAAACATCAATTTTTGTACTTAAATATTAATATTTGTACTGATATGTAACATTTCCTTTTTTATGCATGACCACAATGTTTAATCTGAAATCTAAAATTCATACAGCATTAATTACCTTCTCAGTTTATCTTATCCGTTTAGAATAAATAAAACATATTGATAGCAGTACACTGAAAAACAGGCCAAGCTCTAAAATCTATAAACAAAGGCGTAGATGGCAGCGGCACAGCTGATATTTCTCTCCAGTATTGAGTCACAGCCAAAAAGGAACAGACTAGATAAAGCTACTATGATTAGAAAAAGCAGGGAGAGCATAACGTTAGAGATTAAACTAACAAATACTGCAGAGTAGGAGGATAGTAACAGGATGAAGCAGAAAGAGGAAAAGGATTCCCTATGTCTTCCAGCAGTCTAAGCCTATAGGAGCATAACTATAGAGATAGCCCAGGATAACCTGAGCCACTCTAACTATAAGCTTTATCAAAAAGGAAAGTTTTAAGCTTAGCCTAGAAAGTAGACATGGTGTCTGCCTCACGGACTAACACTGGTAGTTTGTTCTACAGGAGAGGAGCCTGATAACTAAAAGATCTCCCATTATACTTTTAGAAATTCTATGAACCATTACCAAACCTGCAGATTGAGAGCAAAGTGCTCTCAATCTGGAAATGATCCAATCTCTGATATTAGACAGAGCTATTTAGGGCTTTATATTTGAGAAGGAGGACATTACATTCTATTCTGAATTTAACTGAATAGAAAGTAATGAATGAAAGCTAACATAGGAGAGATATGATCTCTTTTTTAATTTTCATCAGAACTCTGGCTGCAGCATTTTGGATCAGCTGAAGGCTTTTAACTGTACAGTTTATGGACTTCCTGATAGTAAATGCACAAGTTTTTCAGTATCACCCCTGAAACTTTTGCAGTATTCCTGAGGTGAAAGAAGGGAATTCTACAGACCTTTTTGATACAGGATTTGAATGACAAATCAAAAATAACACCAAGATTTTTCCCTTTATTATCTGAGATCAATTTAATCCCATTCAAATGAAGTAACTGACTGATCAGCTTCTTTTCAGAGTCTGGTCAAAAGACAATAACTTCTGTTTTGCCTGCATTCAGAAGAAGTAAATATTTAGAGTCATGCAGGTTTTTTTGTCTTCAAGACATGCCCTGAAGTCAATGTAATGGTTTAATTTCCTCTTGATTTATTAACAAATATAGTTAACTATCATCAGCATAGCAGTGAAGGTTAATCCCAGGCTGTCTAATCATTTCAGCAATGAGCACTGAGCCCTATGGTACTCCACAGGTAACTCTGCTGCATCATGAGGATTTATCATTAACATGAACAAACTGAAAACTGACAGATCTCTGATAATGGTAATAATAATAATATTAATACTAATAATAATTACAATGGCAGTAAATTAAAGTGGATAAATTTCATGATTAAAAACAGCGATAATATCTGAAATAAATAAGTTCTATTTCGCTATATTTTCACTTTAATCTCTTTCTGTGACAGATGTGACTTATATACAGTCAGGTGACAACCACCAACCCACAGACACTAATGCCCACTCACATAAACGGATGTTGGTCTCCTTCCAGCTGCCATAATCTGCTTAAAACCTCTCTGTCCTGATTGTATTGTCACATTTAATGGGATATGTCTGCCACAGTTTAGGATTCTGACACAGGATGGGCAGCAATTGCAGGAAGTATCAGAAAGAGAATCGTTCTAATACATGTCTTTGTCGCATAAATCTTGTCCCTCAGTTTAGCCTTTATAATCTTTAAGGTATTTTCTCTAAAACTCAAAATAAGTCTGGGATGGACCAAGGGCGGATCTTTTTTTAAGTCCTTTGTTTTGAAATGATTTCCTAGACCCTTAGCACTCGCCCAGACATGTGCTGTACCAAATAAAAATTTTTCCCCTGAATCTTATCCTGTGACATACAGCAATTTGTACACAGAATCTCTTCTTCCTAGTTTAACAGATTCTTTTGATAAATTGACAGAATACTTCATGATCTTTGTTTACCTAGGGGGAGGCTAAAACTGATGGTAGAGGTACAGAAAACTCACCTGGAGGACATTACATAGTTTGTGAAGAAACGCCTTATTCTAGATGTTGCTGTCATGCTTTTATCAATGTCAGAGAATAATTTTTAAAACAACATATAGCTTTTTTTTCTATAGGGGTCCATTTGAAGTGAAAACACTATTTGAGTGTTGCTCTTTAAGTAAAGTCTGATTTATTGATTGAAAGTCCATTTCTAGTCCCTCTCCACTTCTAAGCTGTTAATCAATTGTCTGCCATTAGTTGCTAAATGGTCATATCTCATTCATTTCTGCCATTTCCAATCCTCCACAACACACCATTAGTTTTAATCAGGGCTACAACTAACGAGTACTTTGCTAATAGAATTACCTGTCATAAGTCCCTCGATAAATCGATTAATGATTGGAGCAATCCTTTATAGGAGAATTCTTTTTTGCAGAATTTGAAATACTTGAGGAGTTCAAGACAGAACAGATTCACCAGCAAACATGTTATTTTAATCTAAAATGGATTTTCCCCCCACAATTTTTGACTTAATTGCTGCTCCTAGTGGGTTGTTCTTTTAAGAAAGGCCAATTTATAATTCATATTTTATTAAATTAGTTGAAAGTAATTTCAATTAATCGATTAATTATCCTAAATCAGATTATTTGTTTAAGCTCTAATGTTAGCCAAAACTTTATTTACAATTTAACAACCAGTGGGCCAGGTATTTTCTCCTCTACTGTGCTTTGCATTACTTTGTGTTGTGCATGTTATTATACACAAGGGTTGGGGATGATTTATCTATATGTTGGGGGCAGGGCTGAGGACTCCAGCCTTCAAGAGTGGTCCTTCATCTATGGACGTTTCTGGGGCAGAACCTCGGTCAAATGGCACGGGCATCTATGTAATTACTTGAGCAGAAACAAGGCATTTATCACACAGCTGTTCAAGCTTATGGGAGGAAGGCTGGCTTTTGTGTTTTTGTGGTTAATGAACAATTATTTATTGAGCAGGGTTCATTAGTACTTCTATTCTAGTTTATTTTTGGTATAATCACTGCTTGGAGTTTTTATTCTACAAAGGGGATATTATTGTTGTACATTATAGTTTAACCTCCAAAGGTCGACAGAGGGGTTGGTTCTAGTGTTATTCATGGCATTAACAAATGTAATTTCTGTGTATTTCTAGCTCCTTTTTAAATTAATTTGTTGTATTGGATTCCCATTATATAATATAGCAAAGCCACTCTCTGCCAATGAACGCAGAAGCAGCAGAAGCATCAGACGCATCTGTACAAACTTTACTCGGACCGTAATGTTTATAATCTTTAAAAGTAAAGCAGCAGGCACTTTTCTGCTTCTATCGCTTGCGGTCTGAAAGTAGCATTTTTGTGACTTATCAGTTTTGTTAAAAGGAACTTTTTTTAAGAAATGAAAAAACAACAAGCTTTCTATGATTTGAAGTCATTTGTCTATTTTAAAGCAAAAATCTTAGAAGATCCAAGATCTCATTTAACATGAGAGATCTGTCTTGATAAACACAAACAAATATGGTCGCGGTTTTGTCTTGATTGACCTCTAAATCTCTTAGCCTTATCTTTTCTCACTACTCCCTGGTCTCAGTAATGTCTTGGTCTACTGTAGGTTGGTGCAGTCTTAACTGCAACATTACAACATGGTGGTGTAAGAATAGATAGCTGTGAATGGTATTACATTGAATAAATTATGATTAAACTATCATATTTTCAAGTGGCTTTTTTCCATCCATGAACATTTCTCTCTGGCACAAACAAGATACGTCATTGGACAACATCTCTTTAGCAGGATGATGAGCACTCGACCAGTTTGTTTTAGCTGGAGGTCAGGGGTCATGTTCTAGACATTTCAGGTGGGTTCTGATTTTATGAGGCTGGAGAAAATGCTTAGTGGAGAAAGCTGACGGTCTAAATTTGTTTATTTCTCATTCAGGTAAGTGTAAAACTTATAAGTGCAGAGAAAATAAAAAGAGTCTCTTGATATGCATGGCCATTCCTGTCTGTCTGAGTGTGCAATACAAGGGGGAGGGGCTGAGATCACCAGGAGGAGGAGAATAATGGTGTGTGGGTGGGTGGTGATTGTAACACCGGCAGGTCATTTATAACCTTCCTTTTCTGCTCAAATGTGTTTGAACAAGAATCAGCAAAAAGCAGCTCTGTGCATAAAAATCATGTTTATTCTCAAACTCTTGAACATTTTATAGTGCTGTGTGATTATGCCTTTGCTATAAGTGGGTAGGGAGAGATTAGAGCCAGTGGAGATCATCAGATCACTGTAACAGACGAGTGTGTAGGAATCTGACAGATCAGATGGAATTAGTAATGAGCAGGCCGACAAACTGCGTGCAAAAGGATCTGGAAGAGCGAGGGGCTGGGATTTTATTGAGAGAGAGTCAGAGGAGAGAACAACCAGGACAAGAAACAGGAGTTAAGATTTTAAATGCAATGGTTGAATAGGAGGAATTCAAGTTTTAGCAAAAAGCAAACCTCCAGATAGACTCAGTATTTCTGAATACCTTAATCTCTCACCCTAATCATCTTGCACATGTTTACTAAGCATAGTTAGCATGTGGGACCATCTGATTAATAAGAGTTAATTTCAACTTCACATCTTTTAAAGCACACAACTCATTTCCTTGGACACAATTTTACAAGTTAGTTGACTTCAAAAGAACACAGAGAATGACCACTTAGTACTACCTAAAGTAACTTGTAGAGGTATCCCAAGGTTTTTACATGTTGCACCCCTTCTTTAGTGAGATCTGGTATGTGATTGACAGACACAATAGGGTGCACACAGCTAAAGTGTAAAAGAAATTGACTCCTGGCTTTTAGTCTTTTTAAAAACAAACAACAAATTATAGCCGTCGAGGCCCACTGTCTATCTGCCAATGGGTCCATGTTTTGGCCAGATTATTCTGTCAAGGTTGAGAGGACCCATAATTTGAAGTAAACAGGTCAGTGTGATCACAAAAGCGTTTATTAATGTACGTCGTATCTGCAACTCGACGTAAAAGGCCGGAATCTCTGTTGTGGGAAAACTCAGGTCAGTGACCACATAAATCTGACGGAGGGCGGTTACGAACATGTGAGTCACTAACCTGGTTTTAGAGTTCAGTCTGTGCCCAGAAGAAGGAGTGGAATCCAGCCAGTTCACTAATAACAGCAAGTGGTGAACGCTCCCCAGAGAGTTCCAGGAGCCAGAGCCAAAAGACTGCTGAACTGGCTGACAAACAGATCTAAGCAGATGAAGGAAGGCAGGAGTTTCCAGAAGATGAAGCCCAAGCCAGTGTCAAAGAGATTAACAGGTGTCCAGACCAGAAGATCAGAGATCTGAAGAGGTACCGAGGGGAAATCCAAGTCAAAGCCAGGAGAGAGATCCAGGTTCAGTCCACAGGCAGAAACCAGCAGGGGTCTAAAGACATGTCAGGCAAACAAATCTGAAGCAGGAACAGGCAGGCTCAAAGGTCCGAGGGCAGCACTGGTCAGGATCAGGCAATCAGAACAAGAACAGGTATGCTAGAGAACTTTCACCGAAGGCTCAAATAATCTGCCACTGATGATTGGGAGCAATCAGTTTAAATAGAGGCAGGAGCACATGGATGAGATGAACAGTGATGAGAAACTGGGCGGAGCTACGCAGGTGAATAGAATGAACCATTAAGCCAGTTATCAGTGCCAAGATCCTGACAAAAGCTGAGATATGTTTAATGGATATTTCCTTTCTCTTCTTAATAATGAATTTTTTTTACAGACTCTCTTTATCCAGCTATTCTTTAGGATTAAAAATCAGCATGATGATGCATCGTGATGTGCGTCCTTAGGGTTCTTGCATACAGTATTTAACTCTTACTACATGGAATATGGAACAATTTTTGTGTCAATGTTTCAGCAATGGCTTCTTCTTAATCCATCAATTAAACTCAGGTCAACAGATTCTCCTTTAACCTTATGGTGCAGGAATTTTGGAAATTTAATGTTAATTAATATTTGGGTGGGCTGCTCGGTCCGGGGTCTTTCTGCATGGTCTTTGCATGGTCTCCCTGAGCATGCGTGTGTTCTCTCCAGGTACTCTGGCTAACTCCCACAGCCCAAAAACATAACTGTTATGTTCATTGGCTTCTCTACATTCTCCTTAGGTGTGAGTGTGTGTGATTGGTTGCTTGTCTTGTTTGTCTCATAGTGTAAAATAATTTATCTAAATCCTATACAGTAATGTTACATTTTATCTTAACCTGTGGTATTTGGATTTTTAGAATCATAAAATTGTGGAAACATGTTCTGCTGTGTATCCCGTAATTACCTTTATGACTCAGAATGAATTTTTAGACTGAAATAACTCAAATTGAATCAGTAGAGAAGGACCAGGTTTCTGAATTAACATTGAAACTTGTCTTTGCTTTGTTTGCATCAGGCTATTCATTTATATGCTTGTGCTTAAAAATGCAAATATGCTATCATCATTATAATTTAGTTTTTGCATCATAATTGGATTCCAATTTATTTAGCCCCCAGAATCTGAATCTGAAACTACCAGTTAGGGACATTAAAAGATTTAGTGCCGCTGCAGCAGCATAAACAGCATAAGACCCATTTATTTGCACAGCTCCAGTCGCTTCATTGAATTTTGTCCTCAGTTTCCTGCCCCTAAAGTTTACCTCCTCTTTCTTGCTGCAGACATTTTTTAGCTTCAGGTCAGAAGTCAATGGTTTTCTGACCAACCAAAGCCTTGTAAGTGCTGAAGGTTCATGTCAGGTCAGAGAAATTCACTGTTTCTCTAACATTAACTGATTCACACACAAAGACCAATCCAAGTTTAATACTGCTGCTTGGCCAGATGTTGTAGTCTGTAGTACTTCCTATTTTGCACATATGTTTCCTTCAGCATATGGACAGAATCTTACGCCTTAATGCACTCAGACATCAATCATGTGCTCCATTTTTTTCTGTAATTTTGTTTAACCAGAAAATCTTTTAATGACTCAATTCACGGATCACATCTGTTTCCTTACCGTCAAACTCACCCTATTTTCTAGTTTAATTTCACTCACTGGTTGTGCTGCTTTCCAGTTTAGTCCTGTTGTGTCTTAAATAAACTAAAAGGACTTTGTGCATGTTTTCAATGCTTAACCTGAATATTTGTGTTTCTGTGTGATGCAGGGGGCCCGGGTTTGGGTCAAGGAGAAGGAACAGTTTCTCCCAGCCACTGTTAACTCCTGTGGAGATGGAACCCTAGTGGTCACATCTGACTATGGAGAGGTAAGGAATATGCAAACATCATCCTCCCTACTTCGATCGCTTGCAGTGTTCCTCTTTAACTTTACTTACTGAATGTTCATTGTGCAGGTTCATCCTTTCTTCGCCGATCAATACAAACCACAGGCTTTAATGCGGCACATTTTTTGCTCCAGTTCCTTTCTCCATCTCTTCATCCTCATGCATATTCAGATTTCATCTCTGGCACACATTTAGCCTTCAGAGGAGAGCTGAGCTGGATAGAAAAAGCTTAATCACAAACAAAACTGGGAATTTCTTTAGACTGGCACAAAAAAATTTACAGTTTAAAAATACAGAATACATGTATCTTTAATATGTGTACCATCATTCAGTGGAGAGAAAATGCTTAAATAACATGAGCAGTAATATATTCAGTGCAACTCCTACTACAACTACCGTGACTAGAACAGCAGTTAGTATCCCATAGCATTTTTTCTTACAAAAAAATGCTATGGGAAAATTGCATCAGATGCAGGAGTTTTCCGTGCAACCAAAAAGTCGTTGGTTCAAACCCAAGCTCTGGCTTTCAATGTTGTTGTGTCATTTGGCAAGACACATCGACCGCATTGCCCACTGATGGTAGTCAGAGCGCCCGGTCGTGCCAGTGTACGGTGGCCTCGCTTCGGTCAGTGATCCTCAAGGCAGCTAAGGCTACAATGTAGCTTGCCACCATCAGTATGTATAAGTACAGGCAATTTACTATTTGAATCAATGCTGGAGCACAGGAGACAGGGATCTTTGAGCATTTCTCTTTGGACAACCTCTCCAGATCAGAGATTCCCAACCTTTTAACTTCTGACCTGCAAAATATTATCAGAGTAAAATAATGACCAAAGCAATCTGGTAACCTGATATAGCAGCCTTAGAAATAATATAAAACAGCAAAAAAAAAGAAGAAAAAAAAGAAAAATACATACTGAATAGTAAAATACTGGAAAACAGGACCAAAAGGGGAACCCATAACCAGTGAGTCCAAAAGAACGTAGCCAAATCTCTTGGTATTTCAGAGTTAATGATGTAATTTACTCCAACACAGTTTCCATGGTCACTGATGAACAAGCCCACAGCATTATATGCCCCCCACCATGCCTAATAATGAGCATGGGGAGCATTTTCACATAGTTATTATGGGTCTCTTGTTATGTCAGAGTTATACCCCAGGGAATGAAGAAGGAATAAAACATTAGTTTGTTTTCTTCTAGAAAACCTATTATAACCAAATAAAGGTTGCAATACAAATTTTAAGATTACACTATTGCAATTCAAGATTTCCCTGAGTTTTACTAATGGCTACCAGGGGCACCAGCAAACATTCCTCCTCCTATTTAAGGATTTCCTTGTTAACAGAATATTAAAATATTCCATTTGTGCCTGTTAACATTTGTGTTGAAAACATGAACATATTTTTCCTTGGAAGTAACGTTTTTAGATGCATTTAGCACTCAGAACGCCCATGTGCTCCAGTTGGCAGCATTTAATGATTTAACCCCTTAGGAGTTAAGGATTCAGTTACTCCTTCATGCCACAGAACTGCTACATTTTTATGAAATTGCAATTATTTCACCTTTTCTGTTGCTTTTCAGACAACCGTAAGAAGCAGATCTTAATATATGGCTCCTTTGAGTGTTGTTTGGTGACGCAACAAAAATGGAAAAGCATTCACCAAAATAGAGGTTATAGAAACAAGCATTCTCTTTGCTGTGGATTAAAAATTGCCATCCCAACCCCCATCTGGCTCTGCTTACATCCTCGTGTTCCTGCTCTCTGCCAGCGGCTGGTTTTAAATGTTGCCTCTGCAGGAGATTGTGAATATTTGATAGAGAATCAGCAGGATTGGGAGGGGTAAACCCTGGTACAACAGGATCTCACCCGATCTATGCCTGCTGTTTTTAGGACGTTTTCCTGCTTGGTTGTGAAGCATAGTTGACTCCAAGGACCACAGGGCAACGTGAATCCTGCAAGCATATTGCTACTAAAAACTAAAATAAACCACATGGTATGCAGCATTTATGGGTTATTGGTTTATTGGTAAGACCTTCTAGCCATCACCCTAATCTTTAGCTCCCCTTGCAGTGGACCTGCTCATATGAAATTGCGAACGACATGGTTAATATTGCAAACATTGCTAATGTTTGCAAATTTACTATCTTAAAGGACTAATTATTTAGTAGTTGGTTCAATATCATAATTTATCTTCTATTCACATGCTAATAATATATTCAGGCAGTTGGATGGACTCTAATTGCTCTTGAGAAGGTGCATTTTCATTGACTAAGATTCCAAAATTTATTGGAATGGTAGGGAAATAATGGAAAAGAAAGAGGAGAACCAGGGTAAATAGAAATCTTTATCATAATGCGGACATTGCAATGATCATAATGTACTGCAGCCCTGCTCCAGATTCTCTTTCAGATTAATATTGGGACTCTGGCTTAGATGCTTCAGAATATAAACATTACTTCCATTCAGAAAAAGTCTAAATCTGCTGAGGGCAAGAAACGTTTTAAGCTCATCTATGGCTGCGTTTTAACTGTTATTGTATTGAAAGATCTTTTGAATATAATTTGTTCAAGTTATGATTTGTTTTATTAACAAACTGAATCAAAAAGGGAACTTGAAAACAAAAAAGGGATGCAAAGTGGTCTTTTTAATTTCATAATGAAACAAAAAAATAAAATAAAATCACTGAATATTATAAAACTTGATAGGATTATCTTTTCTCCAAATGTCTGATATCTTTAGGAATTAAATTTAACAGAAACTAGGCCAAAACTGCCTCCTTAGGGAGTAAAGGTCGCTGACCCTAGCTTTAGAAATTAATTTCTTTTTTTTTTTTTTTTTTAAACCTAACTCCTTTTTGAACAAGTTTAGTTCAGGTGCTTCATTTTAAAAATACATTATTTTTATAATAAATAACTAAACTTGTCTTTATATTGGGTAACCACTTATAAGCCCACTTTCCTCATTCCCTGTCAAATAATCACAGAGTGAGTTTTAAATATGGTTGGATCTGATCAGATCAGAGAAAATTTAATGAACCTGTGATGAAAGTGGGTCAGCAAAAAAAGGGGGGAAATCCGATAAAGATAGAGTCAGTATATAGCTTTAAAGGTATTAGAAAAAAAAACATTAAAATAAATTGCTTTGTTTTTTTCTTTCTTGATGCAAAATAACTTTAAGCTGTATTGAATTGTTATTCATCCAGCTTTTTTATTTTTTACGATTTTAGACCTTTCTCTAAGGTTGCTATGGTTACAGCATCCTGGTAGTCTCCTCATAAGTGCTGAAACTGTTCGTCTCTAGTTTAAAGCTGAGTTGCATGATGAATGTAGATATAACCCACACATAGTGCTTGTGATGAAGTGATGTATTGTGTGAAGTGGATTTCAGCCGAGCTGAAAAAACCACATTGAAGCTCACTTCTGCATATGAGACAATAAAATTCACTGGATGAGAAGTGAATTTATAACTTTATTTTATTCTTAATATTTAAAGGTTAGCACTGTGCTGTCTACTGACCCACATTTTTCTTTAAAGAGACTTCAGAGTTCATCCCTCTAGGATTTTAGGAGTTACAAAGTTTTTGTGTATCAAATGATGAGATAGAACAAACTCTCCCAAATTTGTGCACACAAGTTTCGAGGCTCAAACAGATAAAATCATGAACTTTACAAGAAAAAGAGGGTGCAATATGGCAGAGAGGTTTTATTGACCTTTAAAGGTATAGTGGAGGATTTGTCACAAATTTTTGAAAAGATCCACCCTCTCAACTTTAAAAAAAAAAGCACTTGAACAACCCTGTACCCATTCCCGAGAGGGAATACCTATTAAACACGTGTGAGAGTGTGCGCGAGCCCATTTCTCCTCGTGCACGCTCTGTTTAAAATTTGCTGTTTGCATCACTCATACAAGCTTACTTTCCAAAAGATTTGCGATTTTTCCACTATTTCAAACTCGCCACCGATAAGTAAAATAGGGGGAAAAGCACAATTAGAAGGACCACTAATTTTGATGATCCACCAGGAAAAAGAGCATCCTCCACTATACCTTTAATCATGCTTATTTAAAATAATTTCTTCTAATCCGTTGCATCAATAGCATAGGAACAGCTGTAGCTTTAGATTTAAATAGTAAGGCACTGCTTGCAGCTAAAATTCAGTTAGAGTTTGACCCAAAGAGTTCTCCGGTCCTTATCAGACACATATAGGTCCGAGGAATCAAATCCAAGGTCAGAGATTAGAGCAGCCGGTGTGTACAGTAGTGTGTGATACTGTATCCCTGCTCTGCTAAGCAGAATATAGGTCACTGTGCCCACAGCGCTACTCTCCACGGCTTTCCATTTTTATCATTCAGGCCTGTGCTTCCTCACTTTTGCTGAATCTAATTCGTGAAGTCAAATGAAAAGGCTAGTCTCCTCCTGGCTCTGCTCCTGAATCATGCAAAGCAGCTTCAGACATCAGAGAGCTTTACGGAAAAAGTACACACATGAAATGTGCACAAGTGTCTCCATAAGTCAGATTAGGAGCAAAGTGAGTGTAATGAAATGAAGCATTTGGAAATGGTGGATGGATAAAATGGATTGTGTGTCAAAGAAAAGGAAGTTTCAATGGTTGTATCACTGCAAAATAAAAGGAAGATTATGCAGGCTGTTCCTAATTGTATGACTGTTTTTAACTGCTTCTGCTCTCAAAAATGTGAGAAACATTATATTAATTAATAATAGCAGGATATCTTGGAATTATTTTATGTAAATAACTAATGCATTAATTCAAATAGATCAACATATAAAATATTTAAAATATTACCATTCACTACACACTAAAATATAGAAAAGAAGCTACACAAATATACCCAAAACATAATTTCTTTACGAACCATTTTATAGAAATTAGACATATGGAAACTATTATGTAAACAAAATGCATTATACACATTATATAAAAAAAAAATGTTTGCATTTAATTCAAATACATGATATTCATTACCATTATGATACTTAGGTGTTTATGTTTTGGCTTATTTTGTGTCTCTGTTTGGTTTATGAAATATATGTGTTGCTCTATTAGTTACATCCTTTGTGTTTATTTGCTTGGTTTATGATTGTGGCCTTTTTAGATATCTGTTAGGTTTTTACTGTTGGATTAATTGTTTATTTTTGTGCCATTGGAGCTTCATTGGGGTCTTCTTCTTCCTCAGCTGCTCCACATTTTTTCTAGTTTGCTTAATTGTCTCCTTTGTTATTCTCCATCCCTCCCTAAGAATTTAAGCTCCTGAGTTCTCATTTTTACTGCTGCATTCTTATGTACTACTATTGTACGCCTTTACTATACCTGTTATTCTGTCACTCTGCTAGACTGCCTGTTTAAGCCTGTATCTCCCTGTGATTCCAACTTTCTACATTATTTCATTCATTATGAAATCACACAGTTTTCTCAGTCTGCACTTAGATCCTTCCCAACTAACAAAAATCACATAAAGTTAATCCCAAATGTGTATACATCCTTGATAAATGCAAACTTTCTGGAATTATCTCATCTGGTTGAATTGTCTGTGTAAAATGCCTAGAAATGACATGTGTTGTGAATTGGCACTATACAAATAATCATAAATAAATTGAATTGAAAGCTTTTCAACATATGTGACATTTACACCACATCATTAAACTGAAAAAACAAAAAACAAAACAAAAACAATGTTGTTGGAAGGAAAAATATCAGATATGAAAAAGGTTCAAAACCTGTTTTAATAAGTGTGTGCAAACTTTGTTAAAGCACGGCTTGAGGGATTTTTGTCTGGAATAGAGTCAAGAAAATTAATTTCCAGACCTTAAAATTTCCTTTCATGCCTCCATTCTTGCTAGTATTAGGAGAGATTTTTATTCTTATTGAATAAAAAGTGTCTCAATAAGTGAAGTAAGTGCTGCATTTGTCTGCATCTTGTTGGTCCTTTTTGTAATCTTTAATGATTCATAAGAAACTTTAAGAATTTTGTATTTGTATGATTTATCTGCAATATTGTTCATGGCTTGGCCTTACATCATTAAAAATTAATCCTGCATACTGACTTTTTAAATGCAATCTATGACAAACAGAGAGAAAAAGGACCTGACACATTCAAATTTTCCTACTGAGGTGTGATTTATAACTAAGTAAAGATCTGAGTTGTTGATTTATGCTCCAATTTTGGATCAGGCTTTGTTCTCTTGATCAATCTGAAGTAATTTTTCTTGCATTTTTTTCAATGCAAGAAATGCTCCTTGCCCCTGGTTAGACTGTCTCGGGCATAAACCCTAATTTGTGCAGCTGTGAAGGCGTTAGAGACTTCCGCTGTCTTTTTTTGTGAGTCAAAATAAAGTACAAATATTTTAACAGAATGTGTTAAAACCCTGAGGGCAAATTGAGGAAGGCATTTAGAGAAATCCTTTCTTGTCTCCTGCTGTAGGTCCATTATATACGAGTCTCTGACATATTTTTTAACTTTAAAGTATCTTCTTTTTTTACAGAATCTATTCATTGTGGGTAATCCTGAGTTATTCTAAAGTTAAACTTTCAGTTTAAGACTGAGTAGTTGAAAACAAATTTGATTTTGCAAAAACCGCCCCCTGCACCAGACTGTAAAGGAGCTGAGCAGCTCCTTTAGTCAAAGACAATTTCTCCCTGTTTTTAAAAGGAACGATAACGCAGGTCATTCCTCCCTGCTTCCAACAGACTTCACAATGCAGCGCTATAACTGCAATAAATTGTGCAATCACTATTTAATACCCTGTGCAATATCCCTGTGCAATAATCCTGTTCAATAAGAGAGCTCAGCTGTTATATATATCTATGTGGACTCAATGTATATGCTGCATATACTCCATGCATCTTTTCTTCCTTTTGGCAGCTTCTTTTTAACTATTGAGGCGATTTGAAAAGTACATTTCTCCACTGTGAGATCAATATAGTCCATCTTATCTTGGAAAAACTAGATTTTTTTTCTGGTATAAAAAAAGCTTTCTAATGCATTAATTGATTTCAAATGTTTTTTTTTTTCTGTGGGTAAAAAAAGATTTATCACAAAATAACAAATATAAATAATGGCAGTAATGCTGTTACCCCTGCAAACCTGTTTGAAATGAATACAACAAACTTTAAACAATCCTGTGCAAATTGCCACCAGATTTGTAGTAAATGAATGAAAAAATAAATCTGCATGCTTAATACAGTTGAGATATCCCAAAGGAGTTCTTTTTTGTCTGCAAAGGGTAGCTGTCAGCTGAGGTGGCAATACTCCTGTGTGACCTAACACAAATGCACAGTGACAGTGCTGAGGGAATGTGGGACCCTATGTGGCCCAGATGTCCTCACGGTGTGGTGCATGAGAAGGCTGGTGTCACTGTTTTGTCAAGAGTCTAAAAAAGTCAAGTTAGCTCAACTTCTCTTATGCAAATGATCTTTTAAATAACTGAAATAGCTGTAGATTTAACATTGAACATATAATTATATCAAGCTATATATTCATAGGTGCAATTACCCCTGAGGTAATCCTATTTCAGTATTTCAGAAATGTCTTTCTTTTTGTTTAATTTTGCCATTTGGAAAAATGGCTGTTTGATTTAGTCAAAAATCAAAAAAGCAACTTTATTTAGATTTTCCTCTGCTCTTAACGCAATCAATCTGATTAATCAGTTGTTGATATAATCATCAAGACATTGATTAATCTAATGTTTAATGGAATATAGAGAATGTCAAACATCTCATTTGCTTAATTAAGCCAAAAACTAACAAAAAAAACACACTATTATATCTCTAGCCATGGAGCCATCAGGTGAAAACAATCATGAGGAGCCAGGGTAAGACGAGCTAAGATGAGGAACCAGCACTGAGGGACTGCACAAGGAGTGTATTTATCGCGGACTGAACAAAGGAAGGACTAATGAGGTGTTAAGGAGTAGGTGTGAGTAGAGCTGACGAGAAAGCTAAGGGAAAAGAAAACACAAGGTGGCAACAGAGGACAAGCAAAGAAAAACCTAAGAAACTTAAATAAATCCAGAACACACTAACAAGCTAGAAAAGAAAGAAAAACATGGATAAACATGAAACTGAAAACTTAGAGAAAACCAACAGAACCAAGATCGCTACAATTATATCTCTGTGGATATGTAAGACAGCCCAAAGTCGCCTTTCTTAGAACCAAAGTGTTACCAGGTGACGGTCAAAGCTTTCCTCTTTGGTACTAGAGATTTCTTTTCTTTTTTTTTTTTTCACTGGTCTTGAATGCTCTCTTCTCGAGAACCCATTGAAACCGGACTGACGGGGATGATACTTTGTGGAAACTGAGCACTTACCAAGCTTGCGTGTATGGATATGCCTGATAGCTGCAACTCCTTTCCCTTCTGTTTAGCAATAAACCCAGTTTAATTGTTTTAACACTTAAGCTGCTTTCCTACTCAAAACCCACGTTTTTCAGAACTGGGTTGATCTGCTAAAAATTGGCTTTTGGCTCTTTTCCCATTTGACCCGAAAAGCCGAGTCTAACCCCCTACTGGCAAGCTGTGTGGCCCCTGTCCCCCGTCTGTTGACGGCATCAAGCTGGCTGAGCTTCGATAATGTTGTCAGTGCAAAGGAAATCAGGGAAGTAAATAATGGAGAGCAACATGTCACTATCCGATCCGTACCGGAAGCACTATCTGTAACTAAAACATAAAACTCAAAAAGACTAGATTTATGTTTGAATCCAAAGCAGAAAAAGTAAGCTCCCTTTTCCGGTATCGATCTGGCACAGATGAGTGACAAAACAGAAATTCCAAAAAAGAGGAACCAAGATTCTACACACAAAACAATAAATGTATAATTATAGCAATAATTAAAATAATTGTTAAATAGATTTAATAATTATTAAATCAATAAACCCAGCATAAAAATAGGAAGACCCACAGATCACAACTAAATTGGTACCATTATCTAACCTCAGTACAAGCAATAATTAATTTTTCTATGAAAAACTCAGATCGCTAACTTTAAAAAAGTTATTGGTTCTCATTCTGCCAAGATATTGGTGTAAAATTAGAAAGCATTTTAAATATTTTAATACAACACTAAAATGAGTTTACCCCATCACAGTTATGGATTATATAATTTTGCTATAAATTTGCTGTCTTTCATTTTTGGTTCAGGAATATACTTCCTTTAATATGTCTCGTTTGTTCAACTTTAGTATGTGTGTATGTTTAAAAGAAACGCTAAAACAAAAAAGAAACGCTAAAACAATAAAAAGATTATGGGTTGGTAAATAAGACTAAGCACAAGCAAATCTAAAACATTTAAATGCATTTTGCCAAATAAAAATGGAACTTGCTGCATATTTACCACTTTGAATGTGTTGATTCATTGTGTGTGAAACCTTTGCCTCGCTATCTGCTCTATAAATTACTCTGGATTGCAAGGACTGCTTAATTCTCTATTTCAAATGGTTTTAGAGATTGGTCAATAACAGCCTGGGGTCCCAGACTGAGCCATTAGGCTTATAGACGGTATGTTACACACACACTGACATAGATCCGAAAGTCTGGGAGTAAAGGAACAGAAGACGATTAAAGGAAATTACAGGAAATTTATATTGTTTATAATTTGGAAATGTAGGAATAAGACTGTTAATGTGGAACTGGGATCTCTATTATTGGGAGGATTTGAGAACAGCAGAAGACAGGGGTCAAGGGGGCATGATATGCAAACATAAAAATAAAAAAAATGATAGCGTGGAAAATCCATCTTCAACAACGACTTAGTTAGACACACATTAAAACAACAAGATCCAGCAGTGACATTGCTGTATGTGCTGCCAAAACCCATGACAGGAGGGCATGTCAGTGCATATTGTCTCTCATACAACCATGAATGTCATGCAGATTGGACACTGATTAATACACTTCCACACAAAACCATAGAGATACAGACTGGCCCATGGGATTTCAATGCCTACGGTAATGGGTTTTTTGGGAAGTCACTTTTTAGGTCAAATACTTTTATTTGGGGTATATTTATTTTGCTTTTAGCCTTCGGGAGAATAACTGTTCAATATTCTGTTTCCCATGTATTTCTGGTTCATCAATAGATGGTGGCAGATGAGCATTTTGTTTGTGTTGTAAATGTTTTTTTTTTATATATTTGAGGACAATGTATTATTCAATGTATTTGGGAATTTTAAAGAACAACATAGCAGTTTGCAAATTAATTTTTTGGGGATTATTTTTCTGTGTTTTATTTTTATTTTCCCTCAATTTAATTTATTTTAGTTATTACTGCCAGATTAGATTCAGTTTGAGAAAATCTTGAGCAGAAAGGTGTACACTGTAGGTCCCATGCTTGGATTAGGAAGATATCAAAGTGAGCTCATAATAATGCTTACAAATCTTATTAAAAACCACTTTCAGCTGAATTGAACAATATAAAAAATTTCAAAATTGATGGTGTAGAATGCTATATTACAGAGATATGTATGCTTTTACAGAAACCAGTTGGCACTGTGCTAAAACATCCATTGTATGACTGAATCAATCAATCCACTTTATGAGGCGAAACTCATCACATCAGTTGGCTTTAAAGCCCCACAAGCGTGTAGAAATCTTTTTAATTGTTAGCAATCCCCAACTTTACAACATATTTAGTTTTACACTAAGTGAGCTTTTATTAATACTTTACTGAAAACGTAAAAAAAAATGTAAACTGTTCCTTTAATCAAAGAAAAATAAGTTTGTTGAACCTGATTACAGAAAGAATCAGATTAAGGATGGTAAACATTCTGATCCCTGATGAGCCACCATTTATACCAAACTTTGCTCAGGATTGAGAATATAATAGGAAAAGAGTTCCCCAGGTTGTTCCTGGCATGTTTAAGCACTGTTATTGTGGATTAGTGCTATTTGCAACTTACATAAGCAAATATAACATTTCTTTCCATCAAAGGAAGAAGAAATTAAGGTCAGGTCAACAAAGCTGAATGAAGAATCTCTGCTCCTTTATAGCTAAGACCCTCTTCTGTATTTATCCAACAATAGGAAATATCATTTTGATGTTTAGATAATTATCGAGACTTCAGAATCTTTCATCCTTATACAATAGAAAAACATCTTAATCATAACAGTTTGCAACTGATAATGCCAGTTTTTTTCTTTCTGAGAGAAACACCCCCATAACACAGCTCTGCCCTGTAAAATAAGAAAGAAAAAGACGTACAACCAACAGTCTGAGAGCCTGAGGCGAGCCCCTCTGCCGTCTAAACAGACTTTCACAACATCTGTTTTACCAGCAATTACACATAAACCCCTCCCCCAGACGCACATTCAAACAAGTTTGTATTTCTAGTCATATTAGGACTCTGTGCTGGCTGCCATTCTATTTAACAACTGAATATATGCTGAATTTTAATATTCACCCTAACACCAACCTTTTTTTTGCTGACCATAGCCTAAACTTGATTAGCACCTCACCTCTAATGAAGAGAGCTCATTTCCTTAAAAACAGGGGGCCGACCGATCAAGGTAGATTTTGATCTGTAATCGACCAATCAATCTTTAGAAGGTTGGCAAACTATACCGATAAAGGTCATAAAAAGCCAACATAATTGTTTGCAGGTACTGGGGGTAATTGTTTTAACCGTTTTCAGGCTAAAGGTGGCTCAGGGAAAAAAAGAATTGATGCTGTGTACTACACAGGGTTGCTGATTGACACGTAACCTATGAATGTAGGTTTGTGTGTGTAGGGGCTGGATGTAGGGATTCATAGTAACATCATGTGCATCCCTGACCTGAATATGCAGCGAGCTGTTTTCACCTGTCACATCCGACCACATCAGATCCGCTACACTTCGTCTCTTCCCGGATCCCCGATTATCCATGCTGATATCCACACCCACACTTTTTCTTACGCAATCCTGTTGCCATGGTGATGGATGGCATAGAGGAGGCTTGGGTCTGACTCAGAAATGCTTTGTATTGTCACCATTTAGGTCTAAAATAACAGTTATTGCATTGCCTGCATCTATTGTCATCCCAAAGACAAAATGACTTCCCTTAGATCATGTCATCATTGTAAGTTTGACAACAGGAATAAAATAAGATATGTGTAATTAGTCTGTTTCAATAAGTGATTATGCCACTAATGGACTTTTGGTCGCTCAAAAGTTATGATGTATAAAAATTTGTGCAGGTGCTTTACCTACAGCAGGCTGAGGTCACTCGGGAGCGGGTGTACGCCATGCATCAGTCCAGCATTGACGGGGTGGAGGACATGTCAGCTCTGGCTGAGCTGCACGAGGCTGCAATCATGCACAATCTTTACCAGCGCTACCAGAAGGATAATATTTACGTAAGTCCACTGCTACAAACAGGTGGCTTTTCAATTTGTATGTATTTCCATCGATCTCTCACACACATCCTCTCCTAAACAAAAAAAAAGACATTAATATGAAAAAGATCCTTTTGAGAGAATGTTCCATGTCACCTGACGGTGCTGTTATTCTCAAAACAGTCAATTGTTTTTAGAAACCACAAAACTTTGATTTTTGTTTTGTGATGGACTAGAAAAAAGGTTGTACATTGTGTGAATGTGAAGGAAGATATAAACCAACTTTGATTATTAACAATGTTTTGTGTTTGGTTAGATACCTTTGATGCCTATCCTTTTTCCATAGATTTTTGAGGGGGTTTAAAATAATTAATAAGGATGATTTGAGAAAATTGTTTGAGAGCATTCTGTTTTATATTTATAGACCAATATTGGAAGCATCCTGGCTGCTGTCAACCCATATAAACAGATTGCAGGTCTGTACGACCTGGAGAGGGTTGACTTGTACTCCAAGCACCATTTAGGGGAGCTCCCTCCACACATTTTCGCTGTGGCCAATGAATGTTACCGCTGCATCTGGAAACGCCACGACAGTCAGTGTGTCCTCATAAGGTGAGTTAATGGTTCAAGTTCTCTCTGGTTGTCTTATTTGTAAGTATTCATACCCCTTAACATCTTCACTTTTGACAGACTACAATTACAAACCTGTTTTTGTGTCATTTTATCTGTTAGATCAACGAAAAGTATTACATCACCGTAAAGTTGGAGGAAAATATGTATTTCAGGTTTTATATCTGTTTGTCCCCCGAACATTTAGGCCAATCTATTTCCTTTAGAGGTCACTTAAGTCCGGAGATACCATTGTGTGTCTACCCCTGTATAATTATAGAATTTCAGTAAACAAACAGCATGAAGACTAAGGAAAGCAGAAATGAGGTCAGGCAGAAAGCTGTTGGACCAAAATTTAAGGTAAATGAGGTTTCCAAAGGTATTCCTTCACCCTTTGAAATCATTATATTAAGGTTTTCCTTTAACTCTCAATATTGATACTGTTATAACAAAGTGAGGGGACTGGACAATGACAGCAGCTCAGCTAAATGTGGTACGCCACATACAAGTCACAGACTAAACAGGTGCATAGTGCAATCACCACCTCTCTGCAATGAGTATCTACATATTTATAAGCTTTCTGTGGTCAACAGGTTAGGTGAAGAACATTGGGTAGAAATGATCTTAGAAGGAGTTTCAGTTCAGTATTCAAGTCTTATTTTACACAGTGCAATGTAAAGGATGGACCTGAAGTGATCAATCCCATCTGTCTGGTGATCCAAATCTGCATTTTTGCAGTTTCTTTGAGCCTTATTTCCCTGACTGCACTGTACAGTTGAAAGTGAGGTAGACGGAGGTTTATCATTATATTCTGGGGTAACTTCTGGATCCATATACAGAATCACACAAGCATTTGGCCGACTAAGATTAAAGATTTATTTGAAAACAGAGAATGGAAACGGACCAGGTTTGGGTCTCTGGAGGTTCAGCTGCTTCTGAAAAGGAGAGGGCTGTTATAACCGGTCTTAGCGAGGCAGGATATAAATAGAGAAGACATAGTTTGCTATGAGTCTGGTGATACTGTGGAGTGGGAGGCCAGGTTGGTGGAGTCACAGAGCTGGAGAACTGGTAGACAGTGGTGGATTCAGTAGTTTCAGCCGAGACAGTGGACAAGGTTTTTTCAGAGGCAAACTGTTAGACTTGAAGTGGCAGAGGTAGGGAGATGTCTTCAACCAGGAATCATACAACAAGAAAAATGTAACTGATTGAATTGTCTCAAGGCTCTTGAGATGACGTATTGTGAATTGGTGATATATAAATAAATTAAATTGAACTTAATTCAGCCCTGGGATATACTGGCGACCTGTCCAGGGTGTACCCGCCTCTTGCCCATTGACAGCTGGAGATAAGCACCAGCACCCCTTGTGACCCCAGCAGGGATATGCATGATGGAAAATTAATGGATGGATGAACTTAATTCAATTTAAACTTGGGTCGATGTTTATTTACCAGCAGGATAATATACCCTAATCGTACAACCAAAGACAAAATTAAATGGTTTAAATTAAAGTATATGGGATAGAGATTCCCAAGTAAATCATTAATCCAAACCAGACTTGACATTTTGTGGCAAGGCTTGAAAAATGCTTTACACAGTTGGCCTCCATTCATTCTGGCTGAGCTTTAGCTACAAAGACTTATAGGTGTTAGTGAGGCAAGAGGTGGTTCTAGTTATTTTATGTTAAAGACAAAGATGTGTTGTTGCATCTTTCATTAAAAAAATATTGCCTTAGCTGCATCAAGAAGATTTATGGATAATTGTTCAGATCTAACTGCATTATCTAGTATCTAATCATGCTTTCAATTAGACTCAGCATCTGTTAGATGGTTATGGAGAGGGACTGGAAGCTAATGAAATATCTTTGAAGCAATCAAGCCTTGCTATCAATTAGATGACCAGACCAGTCTGAGATACTGGAATGTCAGAGAAGGTCACTGGCTTTATAATTGGATTTTGTGTTGTGTTTGTGTTCGTTCTCCAGTGGTGAATCAGGGGCGGGGAAGACGGAGAGCACTAAACTGCTCCTGCAGTTTCTGTCAGTGATGAGCCAGAACTCCGTTGGGACTCCGCAGTCAGAGAGAACTACACACGTGGAGCAAGCCATTGTTCAGAGCAGGTATGAAGGATGAAACTCTAACCTTTACAGTTTAATCTGTTGATAATGTGCACTATATCTCACACTTGTTTATTCACTATTACGTGAAGTAGGAAACACCCATTTATACAATCTGTGCTGGACCTGTTAGGATTAGGGCTAGCACTCAAAGGAAGGGAGAGACCAAAGGCATTAGATTAGGTATTAAGTCCACAGACATTAAGTTTAGGTTTCCTCCAAAACTTCTTGTGTGACTCTTTGTGTATTTGAAAGAACTTTATTGTCAAAGATTTTAAATATCAAGTGAGCAAAGAAAATTAATTAAACATCTCTAAAAAACAGCAGCCAGGGGATAATTATGTAAAAAGACAACTTGAAATTAGAATATGAATTAAAACTATGAATTTCCTTCTGTTTTGAAAAAAAAAATGGAATATTAAAAGATTCAGCTTTTATTAGCTAAATTTTCTTATTTCTGGTTTGGATTGTAAAAATGGCCACACCCTGACCCAAGTGGTTTCTTAAAGTATCTTAAACACAGAGTTGGAAAGTTGATGGTTTGGGCTTAATTTGGTGCAAACAGGATCATCATGGCTTTGATTCATAATACATGGGCACAAGTAATTGGAATAAAACCCTGATTGGACTAAAAATGTGTCAATTATCTTAGTCAGAATATGGTCAGAATTAGTTTTGTCCATATAAATGGTACATTCAGATATATTTTTTGTTTCTTTTTTATGTAACTACGTTTTATTCTTATCATGATTTCTGTCCACATAAAAATATGTGAGTTAGTAAAAATGTCTAGCTACCAAAATGTTCTGGAGACATATGTAAGTCTGTTTGTCCAACAGTCATGAAACATGACATATTTCCCCACCCAGAGCAAATAAAATCTACAATCCAACAGATAAAAAAATACAGAAAAACAGTCAAAGCTCACGCATCTATGTATTTAAAATCCAGGGATAAAAGTGAAATAAATTTTTGCAAACATCAATAAATTGATGTTATACTGCAATGAACAGAGGACCAATATTTCCTAATACTAATCTTACAGAATAGTGAAATAAATATGAGGAACTGCTCCAAGAAGTTGTCCTATTTGCTCTTTAACTAAGGGTTTAGCATAGTTTTTCATTTTTGGTTCCAGGTTTTTATGACAAATTTTAATATTTTATAGAAAAACCTTGTCATGAAAGATGGCCTGTTTTCTTTCTTCATCGATGGAAGGAATCAGACAGGTTTAAAGCTGAAACATTTTCTATTTGCTCAGTAAAAGAAATACTATTAAAAAAAATGCAAAAATCAATAATTCAGATGGTTAACGGATTAAAGATCAAATAAGGAGAAGGTTTTGTTTATAGATCTATGTCAAGTTAATATTAACCCAGAGGTGGGGGTAACTCGGGTCTCAAAGCCCACAAATCTAATATTCAGTTTCTTAGAACCACTGAGGAGACGTTTCAGTGTTTTCTTTAGTTATGATGCAATTAATTGAACAATGCAGTGATTAAGAAAAAGCACCTATGCCAATACATTTCAAAACTGCATGATCGCAAAACTATAAATCCTTTGGTCATTTTCAGTCCCATCATGGAGGCCTTTGGAAATGCAAAGACTGTTTATAACAACAACTCCAGCCGTTTTGGGAAGTTCATCCAGCTTCACTTCTCAGAGTGCGGCAACATCCAAGGAGGCTGTGTCATCGACTGTATCCTTACTGTATGCCGTGTAGACAAAACATTTATGTTGACCAATAACAAGTCCTGGTTGTTTCTTTGACTCTACTTTTCAGATTTACTGGAAAAGGTAAACTTACCTTAAACGTCTTCAGTCAAGTTTTACTTTTCACGGAACAATTAATTAGTTTTAAAAATGCAGCTCAGTCCTAAAAATCCTCAGAAAGGTAACAGCTGCTTTGGAATCCTTTTCTTTCTTATGTGTAGAACCGTGTGGTGCGACAAAACCCCGGAGAGAGAAACTACCACATCTTCTATGCCCTGCTGGCAGGAGCCAGTAAAGAAGATAAAAGTAAATCTTAAATCTTAACAAGTATTTAGTGTCTTTCTTTTCAGGTCCATTTACTCACAAATAGAACATCAAAAAAGAGATCCTATTCATCCAACTCATTTATTCACAGCGAAAATACTGAAAACATTATTAAACAAACAGCATCATGATGATCAAGGTGCAGACCTGAAAGGGCAGCCAGGCTTTTAACTTATCTACATTATTAGAGTCATGGAGAAGTTAAAAGCAGGGCTATGTTATACAAGTTCTCAAGTATTAATTACATTTTAAGGTAATGTTTTTTTCAATCATCCAACAAAGTGTGGCGCAACTCCAAACCAATTAAGGCTCAAGTAGCAGAGCCTTCAAAGGAAAACCTTAAGTTTTGTGCTCCTTATTTCTATCCTTAGTGGGGAAGAACAGCTAAAAAGCCACTGCCAGACAAATAGGCAAAAGAAATTATGTTTTCAGTTTTAAGGGGCACAGAAAGCTAGTGGAAGAAAGTGCTCTGTTTTGATGAAACCAAATGTAACTTTTCGTGCTTTGTTCAAAGCTGTATTGTGTTCTGCAAGCTGTTCTTACAGCTAGCAGAACACAATACCCTAAGCTATATACGACAGTTAAACATAATGATGGTAGGTTAGTTCTTTGGGGTGGCAGAGATATGGAAGATTCTTAGAGTGAATGATTAATTTTGGAGGGAAAACCTGTCAGAGGATGCAGAAGATAAACCTTAGTTTGTTAGTGCAATATGCAATTGTGCTGTCCCCACTGCTGTTCTGCATAGGTCTGAACTCCCTCAGCCAAATAGTCAATAAGACTGGCTATGAATACCGACTCAAGAACAGGGTCATCCTCAGTCACCTCTTCTACATGGATGACATCAAGCTGTACGCTAAGATTGAGCAGGACATCAACTCACAGATCCATATTACCCGGATCTACAGCACCGACATCGGGATGTCTTTCGAACTAGAGAAGTGTGGCCGGATGGTGACTAAGAGAGGGAAGGTAATCAACGCAAAGGGGGTCTCACTCCCAGAAGGAACAATAGCAGACATTGACAGCTGCAAGTACCTCGGAATCCCATAAGCAAATGGCAACGTCGAAGAGGTGACAAGGAAAGCGGCTACGGACAAATATCTCCAAAGAGTAAAACAGGTCCTAAGAAGCCTGCTCTATGGCAAGAATAAGTCTTGGGCAATAAATAGCTATGCTCTACCATCAATCAGATACCCTGCAGGAATAATAAGCTGGCCAAAGGATGAGATACAGACCACAGGTGTAAAGACATGAAAGCTCCTAACAATCCAGGGAGGGTGCCAACCCAAATCCAGCACCCTGAGACTGTATGCTAGCTGTAAAGAAGGAGGCAAAGGACTAGCACCAGAGCAATATACGCCCTGATCTACCACACCTGACAAGGTGTAGACTGTGCAAAGAGGCCCCTGAGACAATCCAGCACATTACTGCAGGGTGTAAGATGCATGCAGGGAAAGCTTACATGGAGCGCCATAGCCAAGTAACTGGAATAGTGTACAGGAACATCTGTGCAAAGTATAGGCAGGAAACTCCAAGGTCAAAGTGGAAAACACCTTCAAAGGATGGTAGAGAATGACCGAGCCAAGATCCTGTCGGGCTTCCAGATACAGACGGACCGAAAGGTAATGGCATACCAAACAGACATTGTTGTGGTGGACAAAAAGCAGAGGAAAGCCATTGTGAGTAACCTAGCAATACCAAGTGACTGCAAAATCTGAAGAAAAGAACATGAGAAACTAGAGAAATACCAGGAGCTACGAGAAGAGCTAGAGAAAACCTGGAAAGTCAAGGCAGCAGTAGTGCCTGTGGTTATTGGGGCATTTAGGGCGGTGACCCCCAAAGGAGGGGTAACAGCAGATCCCTGGAAATACATTAGAAAAGATACTGCTAAGATACTGCACAGAACTCTCAAGCTCCCAGGCCCTCTAGAGGACCTGAGCTTGGAGGAAAGAAAAAAAAATAGAGACCCCCCCAGATAAGATACAAATCTAGAATCTTGAAGAGCTGATACAGGGGCCCTTAACCACCCTCCACAGCCGGTTCACATCTAAACATCCGGCCACAAACAGAGTAAACATGGTCCAAGATGAATCTTTACATGTTTCAGTGGACCACTCAAGGTCCAGACCTTTCAAAGTTCAAAATCAAATTAAGATGCAATAAGGATTTAGGTTGTTTTACAAATTCTTACCAGGCTTTATGTGTAGAGATTTTTTTGCAACTTCTGAAACTTTTCTTTGTGTATAAGGGTTGATTTTGTCATGTCAGATTTATAGAGAAAAATCTGAAAAAAATATGCAATTGAGATGGTTTCTAACTGTAAAAATTAAGATATTTAATCAGTGAACCAGATTTGTATGTTCCTTCATGCTGCGTACTGTATGACTGATATTTTACGTTATAGTTATGGCCAGTTGGTATAAACTGAGATGAGAATCTAATTTTGTGTATGATTCTGAAAATCTGATCTACAGCCCTGAAAGTTTCTCTTCCAACAGGCCTCTACTTCCTGGAGGAGCCTGCTGAATCGTTCCACTACCTCAGCCAATCAGGGTGTCTGAAGGATAAGAGCCTAAATGATAAAGAACTTTACAACAGTGTTATGGTCAGTCTTTTTTTCTGCTAGGTTCTAATGCTGTTCAATAATTGTCCACAAGCAAGAGGAGGTAAAAAAGTATTG
Organism: Cyprinodon variegatus; assembly: GCF_000732505.1. Classification (NCBI taxonomy): domain Eukaryota; kingdom Metazoa; phylum Chordata; class Actinopteri; order Cyprinodontiformes; family Cyprinodontidae; genus Cyprinodon; species Cyprinodon variegatus. The sequence continues at coordinate 310,453 of NW_015151057.1, forward strand.
TGAAAGTCCAAGGGCGTGCTAACATTAATCTCTATTTTACACAAATCAGTTTTCAAAAATATCAGAATATTATTGATTGCTGACTTATTTTATGAAAACATTTGATTGTCTGTTTCTTTGTCCTTTATGCAGGAGGCGCTGAAAGTTTTAGGGTTCACAGAGGAGGAGATCAGAGATATGTTTAAACTGCTGTCAGGCGTTTTGCAGCTTGGGAACATGGAGTTCATGCTTGCAGGAGGAGCTCAGATCACCACCAAGCAAGGTCGGGCTATTTATTGTTTATTCAAAATTATTTGGAAATAATATGGTAGCGTTTAAGTAGCTGTAAAACTGATTTTGTCTTTTGCTTCCAGTGGTCAGTAATGTCAGTGAGCTGTTGGGTCTGGACGCCTTCCAGCTGTCTGAAGTCCTGACTCAGCGATCCATAATTCTGAGAGGAGAAGAAATCTGCTCCCCTCTCACTATTGAACAGGTCAGCAAATATTTATTTACATTTTCTCTCCCCCCTTTTTGATTGATCTCCTCCAGACATTCACACACCTTTCCTTACCCTTTTCCTCCTTGCTACAGGCGATTGATTCCAGGGACTCTGTTGCAATGGCATTATATTCCCAGTGCTTCTCCTGGATCATCCTCAAGATCAACCAGAAAATCAAAGGAAAAGAAAATTTCAAATCCATTGGAATCCTTGATATCTTTGGCTTTGAAAATTTTGAGGTCTGAACTCAAGTTTTTTGGTTTGTTGTTGCTTATTTTACTGTGTAGATCATTCTCTTATCATTCTCCATTTGTTCATATTTTGCAACAGAGCTGCAAAATGCTGTTTAGCCTCAGAATTGAGTCAAAACCCATATTATTTAGTAGCTTTAGCATTATTTAACAAGAAAATAACAAGTCCATTTGCTGCATTGTGAGCTACTAAAGCTTGACATTAGAGGACCTAGCTCACTAAAACTATAGGATAAAGAGAATGAATAATAGGTGTATAGATATTTTTGTTATCTTCTTTATAAATTACTCATACACTTAGGCCTAAATTTTGGACTTACTTTAAGTTATTTGCTGCATTTAAAATGGCAACTCTAATTTCTAATCTACAATGTGGAGTCTTGCAGAAGTGTGCTGCAACAGGGGTCTGCCGAGCCTACAGGAAAGATCCTCTCTGTAACAGGAAGCTCACTCACACCAGAAAAACAGAAAGAGACCCTATCAACAACAGACTAAGATATTTTAAGAAAAAAAAAAAAAGAGGAAACTATCAACATTTCTGTTGCTAAGGCAAACATCCAAGACCGTTTTACAGATTTACAATAAATTGTTGTTTTCCTCATAAGTTCATTAAGATTTTTTTTTTAATTTTTGTTATTGTGAGTAAAAAGAGACGACTTACTGAAAAAAAAGAGCCCATAGTATTTTCATCTTTCTGAATTTGGCCCACAGTGCAAAAGGTTTCTTTTGTGGACACTGTTCTTTTAGTCCAACTTTAGACCTAAAATCATCAAGATCTAAAAACTTAATTCTTTTACAAGAGTTTTTATTTAATCTGACTGATCTTGACCTATTTTGGAAAGAAGAACTTTACATATGTTTGTCTCTAGATTTGCAACCATGATAAAGAAATTGTCTTAAAGGTTTCCCGTTGAAATTGCACTGCCAAACATGCATGCTAAAATAATACACAGCCACATAATATTTCCAAATACGCACTATTTGATAAGCATAAAATCTGAAAAGAAAGTATTTACGCTTGGGTTTATACTGACATAATGTTGTGCATTTTATATATATTTGTTTTTTCTTTAAGCATAAATTGATTTTAGAGCTCATGTTGATTTGCAGGTGAATCGTTTTGAGCAGTTTAACATCAACTACGCCAACGAGAAGCTTCAGGCGTACTTTAACAAGCACATCTTCTCCCTGGAGCAGCTGGACTACAACAGGTGATGCTGAAGAACCTGCTGCTTCATTAAAACTCCCCTGTTCATCTAATATGTGGCGGTTCGGATGTGTTCATTTAGGGAAGGTGTGCAGTGGGATGCCATTGACTGGATGGACAATGCAGAGTGCCTCGACCTCATAGAGAAGGTATAAAAGTTGCTGTTAATACAAACAGTTGCTGCTGTAAAGGATTTCTGGGAGCACATGGCTTATAGGCTTATGTTGATTCTTTTACAGAGATGTTTTCTCATATCTATTTTTCTCATTGTCAGAAACTTGGCCTGCTGGCGCTGGTGAATGAAGAGAGCAGGTTCCCCAAAGGAACGGATTTCACTCTGCTGGAGAAGTTGCACAGCAGACACTCAGTAAGTCATTTCATGCAGCCCATTGATGCATCTTCACATCTTTAAATGCTTTGATTCATTCATGTTTAAAATGATCCTTCTCTGTGTCCTGCAGACAAACCCTTACTATGTGAAGCCCAGAGTTGCAGATCATCAGTTTGGGATCAAACATTATGCTGGAGAGGTGATCTATGAACCAGCTCTTAGAGTCAGCAACATTTTTATTTAACACATTTTTTTTTTTTAACCTTCAGAGGCGTTTGTGTTTTGATTAGGTGCTTTATGATGTGAGAGGGATCTTGGAGAAGAACAGAGACACGTTTAGGGATGACATCCTGAACATGCTCAAGGACAGCAGGTAGTGGATTTAAATGCACAAACCAAACATATCTGTCTTTGCAACGATTGCTGCAGTTTCGTAGAAAAGATTCATTTCCCTATTTAACACAATGGATGTCATAAATTATACATAAAATATTCCTAATTTCTCACTGAAAAACTAATAAAAAACATTCATAAAGTCAGGATGCTCACATATATTAATGATTTTGGAAAAACCATGACAATGCACCATGGGAAGAACGCAATGGTTTTGCTGAGAGGAAAATGATACGCACCATATTATAAACATATCTACAGTTTGGCAAGCCAATCACAGAAATAGGCAGGAACTTCCAATATAAATACCTAAAATGCAGTGGCACTGTTATCTGTTTTACTTGGTCAAAGTCATGGATATAACATCTGGAACATCAGGATTTGTTATTGGGGGCTAACTCAAGGTCTAATCTAATGATATTTCCTCATATTACAGATAGACAATGATGTGTAAAGGTTGTCTCAGTTTAACTGTGAACATGAAAGGAGTGCTTTGATCAAATCAAGCTCATCCCTCTTTAAATATACAGACTCATTCAATAACCATGAATAATATTGAGATTTTTTTTTGTTTGTTTTTTACATTTTAGTAACTCAACTCATCATAAAACAAACAGACATTTTTCAAGGCTTAATTTGTGTTGATTGTGATGTTTTCTGTTTATAGCTTATGAAAATATGGCAGACTTAGTTATTACCTTGTTATTAACTTATTCAGTTCCTTAAAAATCATTCAAATACAGAAATATAGGATTATTGTTACATATGCTTAATATGCATTCAAAAGGTTTTTTCTTTTTTTAAATATTAAAACAACCCCAATTGGAAGCTGTATATATATATTATATTCTGATTCATTGAATATGACTGTAACTATCAAGTTTTTACATATTTCTTTTAAAGATTTTACTCCCTCATATAGTTTCTGTTTATATTTTTACTCTACCTGTTAAAACAAATATCTAGTAAAAGCAGTATTTCAGTATTTCAGAACATGTGCCTATATTTTTAAAAGCTATAAATGTGTCTCGAAAAGGATAATTTATTCTAAAAAGCCATGCTGACGCCACTCATAACATTCCCGTCATCCTAGATGATTTCCTTTTCTTTTTGCTTCCTCTTTTCTCTCAGGCTGGACTTCATCTACGACTTGTTTGAGAAGGTCGGCAGCAGAAACAATGAGGAGAAGATGGGGACAGCCAGACGTAAACCCACAGTGAGCTCTCAGTTCAGGGTGAGTCATCCACTTTTTTAAACAGATGACAAAAGAACCATATCCTCTAGCCAGATTAAAATAATAATGAATATAAGACTTGGGAAACTCACCATTTTGTATACACAGAGTGTATACAAAACAAAATTTTGTTTTGTACAGCTTTCAGAACATTTCAGTTTAATAAAGTGCAGCAGTGATCAAATGTAAACAGTTTGGGAGAAGAGACATGGTGCATTAATATGGAAGTTCATAGCATAGTATAAATATGCACTATTAGTGTGATGCAGAGTCTGTGACATGATTTAGAGGGTAAAGGTTCTTATGTCCAGAAAAATTAGGCCACGTTAGTTATTTTGATAGTTTACTTTTTAAAGTGACAGTAATAAGGTTAAGATAATGTGTTACCATGAGGATATTTCACATAATAAAAAAACAAATCAATACCAATGTCTTTGTCTCCTCAGGACTCCCTTCATGCTCTTATGGCCACTCTCAGTGTATCCAATCCGTTCTTCATTCGCTGCATTAAACCCAACATGGAAAAGGTCACTTTCTTCATGTCATGCATATATTTCCTCTAACTGACATAAATGCCGCGCTCTATTCTCCCTCTGTAAGATACTAAATGTTAAACCTGTTTCCTTTGTCCCTGTAGACTCCAAACGTGTTTGATCCTGAAATCGTTCTGAACCAGCTGCGATATTCAGGGATGCTGGAGACGGTGAAGATCCGTCGTGCAGGATTCCCCGTTCGCAGAACGTTTAAAGATTTTTTCTCACGGCATGTCTCCCTATTGTCTGCTGCAAAGTGGTCTATTTGTGTGGCTCTCCAACATTTTGCTGAGTTGTTTTTTTATTTTTTGTCTCAAACTGTATTTTTTCCTCTTAGGTATAAAATCATCTTTAAAGACAGAGTAGCGACAGCAGGGGATGATAAGAAAAGAAGTACTGATCTGTTAACTAAATACGACAAGACTAAGAAAGAGTGGCAGCTGGGAAAGACCAAGGCAAGTGTTTTGGAAGAATTAAAAACTTTTGTGACAGCTATATTTGAAACCTGTTATGAACATACCCTGTATATAGAAAAACAAAACGTAACTTTTTTTTCTTTAGGTCACCTAAATAGTTTCAGTTTTGCCAGACGCAAGAACAAGTAGAGCAAAAATAGAAATTTGCCTTTTGTTGCTCTCTTCAATCTCAGATGTTGACACAAGATTTCTATACTTGTTTAGAAAAGTCCTGAGCGAGGAAGTCATGAATTTAAAGCTTTTCTTGGAATTATTTGAAGGCATAAAACTGAAATTCACTGTTTCCCTCTGTAACAGCTTAGGAAATTAATAAAAATTAGATAAAATATTATTTAAAAAATATTTAGCCCAGTTTAAAAGCTAATTCTAACAAGAAACCTGATGGCATTAAACAGGAAAAGGTTGATCTTATTATCTGACAGTGAGGAATAAAGGTTAATAAAGCTTAATAATTAATTGTTATTTTTTCTGTTGTACATATCATACATACATACTTTTTTGATCTAATTCATGTTGGTCCTGTAGGTTTTCATGAAGGAATCTTTGGAGCAGCGTTTGGAGAAAGACAGGGACGAAATCCGGCGTCAAGCTGCCATGATAATCAGAGCACATCTTCTCACTTTCTCTGCAAAGTAAAGCTAATCTTAAATTTAGGATTGAGGGACGATAACGGCTCCTACCTGGTCTAATCACCCCTCTTTTTTTCTTACAGGAAGCATTTCAAACAGGTTCGCACCAGCATTGTTGTTCTGCAGAAACACCTGCGGAGGCACATCCAGCGCAGACAGTTTGTCAAACAGCGTAAGGCAGCGCTGGTGCTGCAGAAACACAGGCGAGGGCAGGTGGCCCGTGCCCATGTTCGAAAATTAAAAGAAGAGAAGAAGAAGAGGGAAGAGGCGCAAAGAAAGAAAGAGGAGGAAGAGACGAAATTGGGTGAGGGGGAAAACAAGGAGGATAAGCATGAAGAAGATGAAGAAGCAGCAAAGAAGGTGAGGAAGGCATGAAAAAGAAAATAATATGCATGATTTTTAACATTCAATTTTCAATTGGATTTTATTCTGGATTTTAGCTGGTTTCAACAACTGATTTGGCTATGATCTAAAATCAAACCAGACCCTTTGTTTGTAGCCGTTGTCCTTGTGAAAGCTGAACCTCTAGTCTTTTGAAGGCAGGTAGTATTTATTTTGCTTCTACTGAAGAAAACTGTGATGCTGCAAAAAAACATAATTCATGAGAAGGATATTCTCTTTACAGTGTTAGTGTTAGTTTTCCACCACGCAAGGGCCTGAGCTTCAAATAATTCAGATAAGGAGTGGTAAATTGCATGGGCAAAAACTGACTTGCTGAGTGTGGTCTTCAGAGTTACAAAATATGGGAAAAAAAGAAATCGATAAAAATTGTCTTGCAAAATGCACTTAACAGAAAAAACAACTAAAAACAAATTGCAAGCCATCCATTTATTGATGCAGCAATTTTGAGTTACAGAATAACACACATCCTTCTCTGTTCATGTCCTCTCTAGGATGAAGCTCGTCAAATGGAGGAGATCCTGCAGCTGGAGAGAGAGATCGAACGCTTGCAGAAAAAGCGAGAAGATGAGGTGTCGCAGCTGTGTGAGTCCTCCAAACAGGAGCTACAGTTGCGTCGGGATGCTGAGCTCAAGCGGATGAAGAAGGAGGCATCCCGGAAGGCGACGGAGCTGATCGATCTCCTGAACTTTGGGGGTGTAGATCCTTCTGTGGAAGCAGTTGGAGAGAAGCCTGCAGAGGAGGTGAACACAGCTAAAGGGGCAAGCCCAGCTGCAGGGGCATCTAAAGAAGAGGATGTAGATGAAGGGTTCCATGCTGAGGAGGAGTGCATCCCCCTGCCGGACTTCCCACCCCCTGCTGAGTCTGATGCTCCCATAGATCAGGAAATATTTGTTCATCTCCCTCCTCCTCCACCTGCCTTTGCAGAAGGAACAGTTCCCCCTGGGCCTCCTCCTCCTCCTCCACTTCCAGCAGATGGCATACCTGCTGCTGGAATTCCTCCGCCTCCTCCGCCACCTCCACCTGGAGATGGGGCTACTGTCCCACCACCTCCGCCACCGCCCCCGGGAGAGGCAAATGAGGCAACCAAACAAGATACTGAAAGGAAAGTGAGCATGGTGGAGAGCCTTGTGGACGGAGAGGAGCCTATCTACAGCATGCCAGCCGATACAGAGTCGGACTACGATCAGGAAGACGAAGAGGGGTCTGTCAATGCCGGTGACGACAGCTCGGTATCCGGAAGCAATCGTGGGAGCGCTACAGTCACAGACGAGGAGCACCCGAGGAAGTCGACCTGCACCAACACCAGCGTGGAGTCCTACAGAGGCAGCTCTGACTCTGTGAGGACACACACTTACTCGCATCCTCACATGCGTGCACGCAGACATGTATGAGCAGCTATCCAGTGAATACTCTGTTCCTTGGTCACTCGTCTGATAAACTGGCATTGCGTTACATTCTGAATATTTGTGTACCGTTTCCGGTTCCCGTTAATAAACATACTTTTTCTATGTAATGTTGCAGTACGCAGACAGCGAAGATGAACATGATGGCATGTTGGACACGGATGAAGAGGTGACGAATGGTCGAGTGACTTTGCTCAATGGAAATGGACCCCCGTATTTCCATGGTTACCTCTACATGAAGGGTGTGTCTGTTTCACCTTGACATCTTTTTCATTTTTCACTTCTTTAGTTTATGTCTGTCTTTTTGTACATTCCCAGATGAGATTGAAGCAAATAATTAATAAAATAAAATCATGAAAAAAGCAGAGATTACTGTTTTTAACCAATTAAAATAACAGGACTTAGTTATGGGGTTAACCCATCTTAGCAAAAACCTAAAGTAAAGAACTAAATTCTGTTTTTCTTTTAATATCTAAACATTTACTACATCTGTCTATCCATGAGAAATTCCATCTAATAACAGGCATTAAAGCAAACTTCCACAGAGAGAGGCTAGCCAAGGTTTTCCTACCTAAGAGCTTCTACTATATCTAGCTACAATGCAAAATTTAAACCTGAACCTAAATTAAGCTTTTTATTTTACTTCAACTTATAAAAACAATTGAGTTAAGATAACTAAATTCCTACCTCTGTCTAACACTATGCTGTCTCTCTCTGTGTTGACAAAATATGAATGCTGAGCATTGCTCTTCAAAAAAGACTTGAAGAGGCCTTGTGAATGAGGCTTTTCGGATCACACTTTTGACCTTAAAGTTTATCCTGACATTTTTTTTTTTTACTTATTGATTTGCTTTCATTAATTCCATTTGCATTTATAAGATTCGTAGCTAGTCTGACATCTTATTTAAAATATCATTTTTTTATTGCTTTGTTTAATAATCTTGTGAGGCATGTCTCTCACTTTTTAGCTCAGTTCAAATTATTTTTAAACCTAAATCTTCCAAGCACATCGATAAATACTGAATAAAGTAGAATACAATAAGATTAACATCCATCAGTTATTATACAGGGGTTGGCAGTTTAAGAGTAATTTCACAGAATTATTAACAATTTTGATGTGGATTCTAGCATTTTTTACTCATATAAACCGTTATTACAGTGCACACACACAATTGATCCAAAGGCAGTCAAAGCAGAATCTTATAAAAACTTTTTAAATCCTGCAGTTCAAATCCATATTTTATAACCTGGCTTTATTAAATGTTCTTGAATTTCACTAGAAATGAGACACCTGTTGTGAAAAGTAGCTTTCTTTGCTGTGTCTATATGTGTGCTGTGTTTCTATAGCTGGTCTGATGATCCCGTGGAAGAGGCGCTGGTGCGTCTTAAAAGATGAGACATTTATGTGGTTCCGGTCCAAGCAGGAATCCCTGAAGTCTGGGTGGCTCTACAAGAAGGGAGGAGGACTCTCTACTCTTTCCCGGAGGTTGTTGTAGTCACTACTGAGCTCAGCCTGCATGCTTACAAAAAAACCATGCAATGCATGACTACGGAAAGACTGTAGCACAACCTAATGATCTCAAAAATGTCTGAAGTTGTTCTAATTGTCACTTTTCTCATGCTAAGAAACTGGAAGATGCGCTGGTTTGTTCTAAGAGACAACAAGCTGATGTACTATGAGAATGACAGTGAGGAGAAGCTGAAAGGAACCATTGACATCCGAGCGGCTAAGTATGACCCTAACCTCCCCGATTTAACCCTTGGATTCAAGCAGCTGCACCATCACAGACATCTGCCTTCCTTGTGATTCTGCAGGGAGATCGTGGACAACCATGAAAAAGAGAACGCTCTGAACATCGTTACAGAAGAAAGGACGTACCAAGTGTTTGCCGAGTCGCCAGAAGATGCGAGGTGTGACCCAGAGCTTTGTGCAGAAAAATACAATTGTATTCTCTTTTTTTAACTAGTAGCTTGTAATCATGTTTTTTTCTTTGCCTGGGTAGTGGGTGGTTTAATGTGCTTAGCAAGGTGAGAGTGTGCACCCCTGAACAGCTGCTGGACATGTCTCATGAGCAGGCAAATCCTAAAAATGCAGTTGTAAGTCTTAATCTTTGTGTTCCAATAATTGAATCTGATCATGTTTACTGTGGTGCCATTTATTGTTTTTCTCCCTGCTTCATCTTTTATCCAGGGAACACTTGATGTAGGCCTGATTGACTCGGTTTGTGCATCAGATAACCCTGATCGGTACGTCCATCTGGTCAATGTACCAGAAATTCAAATATACAAACTTTCTATGGAAACAATGTTTCCTGCCTTCCCTGTAAAAAAGCAATAATAATAATACTCGATTCTCGATTAAAAAAGGACCATCTTTAGATTACAGGACATACAGTCATTGCCAGATGTTTTAAGACACAAACATTTCTTTTAGAAATTTTAATTGCTTTGGTTTTTTTGGATCTAAAAGCCGCTCTGGAGAGTTATTTAGATGCAACTCATTGCAAAATTTATGAAAATTAAATTAATAAAAAAAAAACATGTAGCACTCTGAGGAGGCCAACAAAATGTTCTTATATTATAAGTTAAACAATATAATGGCTAGCTTAAAAGACAAAGTTGACACAGACTGGACAACAGATATCACTTAGTCAATAGTACTGGATAAGAATAGCAGAATGGTGTCTTTTAAAGTGAGTAGCAGCTAAAACCCTTATTCTTGCTGTAGCTGTATCTACAATGCAGCTTACTATAACCAGTGGGTCAGTGTAGTGCAAAATGCTTCAGAGTCCTTGAAATTGATAAAGCAGTAGGCTTGGACTGGGAATCATTTTCGGCCCTGGCATTTTTCCATCTACACTGGCCCACTTATGGACCCCAAACTCGTGCGTCTCAAATATGAAACACGACAAGAGTATACATTATGGATTAAGCCATCTATCGTCAAGCATCACACAACAACCATCACCAATGCCAGATGTCACTGACTCACGTTTTCCAGCCAAAACATTTTCATAAACTGCATGGATATACAAAATCCTGCGCAATTTGAATCAAAGTCTATTGATCTTTTAGGCCATAAATCTGAAGAAAAACATTTTTTACCCATCCTGAAATGGCAGATTGGGAAAAATCCCAACCTGCAACATTGCACGTAAGACGGGAAATGGTAGCCTATAGATGCAAAACCCCATCATGCACTGCAACATATTTTTGCAAAATATTCAAACATAAATTTGCCAAATATAAGAGGAACATCGTAGTTTGGTTTAAAGAAAGCAATTTAGTTTTATTATAATTTAGTTTGTTGCAAAGATTTTACAGTTTAAAGAAATAGGAAAGTAAACCATATGCCAACCGTCACAAGGATGTGCATGACAAGGAAAGGCTACATATACTGCATGCATCATTTAGGTAGTTTGCATTGTATTACTTCTTGAGCTCCTTGAGTTATTTACTGGCACAGGTAGGTGCTTTGGCTGGGGAGCAAGTTTTGGGGCCGGTATAATTTAAGGAGGGCCGGTCTTTGCACGCTGAAATTAGGACCGGTATCACAGATTACCAGTCCAAGCCTGGTAGTACATAAGTAAAAGTTTTACCATTTATTTTACATCAATCAGGCCATAAATATTGCTACAGCCAGTATACAAAAGGGATTCTGCCTTAACTGTGGGGTAGAAAAGAGAAGCACCAAGGGCTGGAAAAGACCAATCCTGTCAAGGTACGGTAATTAATAAAAAACAGACTGAAATTCTGCAGGAAGTGCTTGGACTGGACTAAAAAGGACTAGGGTAAACAGATTTTCTCAGATAAATCCTCCCTTTAGACAGTTTAGGACATCTGAAAACAGGATCGCTATAGACCAAACATTCTTTTGCCTCTCATCCAAGAGAGAGGATTACTCACAATTGTTTCATCTATGAATAAACATTAATTTCATTTCAGTTTATCTATATTGCGCCAATTCACAATAGATATCATCTCAAGGCACTTTACAATTCAGCCAGATCATACAGCCAAATTGATTTTCTATCTAAGGAAAACCAGTTAATTGCATCGACTCATTGACTTGAAGGCAATCCCTCTCACCAAGCATGCTAGTTGCAACAGTGGAGAGGAAAAACTCCCTTTTAACTGGAAGAAACCTTCAGCAGAATCAGCCTCGGTGTGAGCGGCCATCTGCTGAAGCTGACTGGGGTTCAAGGAGACAGAAGCAGAGATACACAAAAAAGTAGAGATACAGAAGGCCACTTTCAACCAGCTCCACAGAAGGCCCCAACCAGGAAACACACAGCCAGGCAGCCGAGCTCCAAGCACATCCATCCAGTCACAGTCAGGAAAAAACAGGACTACACTCAAAAACAGGCCAAGCTCGAACATTTATTAAAAAAAGGTGTTGATGGCAGCAGAACAGCTGATATTTTTCTCCAGGATGATGTCATAGCAAAACAAGAACAGATCAGATGAAGCTAGAGAGATAGAAAATAAAGCAAAATTATGAAAAAGGGGTCCAAATGTCCTCCAGCACTCTAAACCTATAGCAGCATAACTATAGAGATAGCTCAGAATAACCTGAGCCAGTCTAACTATAAGCTTTATCAAAAAGGAAATTTTTAAGCCTACGTTAAAACACCTTGTAGGAGTATCTTTTCCCAGCAATACTTAATATTTGTGTTTTTCAAGATCAAATCACAGCCAAAAGTAAGCTAAAGATCAAAACATGATGATCATCGACCCCATTGTTGTCAACATTTAAAAACAGTAAAAAAATAAAAATGAAACCGTAAAAACGTCTATTACTGAACAAAGATTTGATCAAGAAACTAATATCCAGAAGGGTAGAAAAGCCCACCAGTAACAGGTTTCCTGCATCTCAGTCTTACTGAACTGTGTTGCAGGAACTATGCAAAATGAGGATTTGGAGCTTGCTCAGCAGTAGATTGTCTCATTTGACCGTATTCCTTCTAATTATTTACAGCCCAAATTCGTTTGTCATCATTACGGCAAACCGGGTGATCCACTGCAACAGTGACACACCCGAGGAGATGCATCACTGGATCAGTCTGCTGCAGAAACCCAAAGGAGATGCCAGGATAGATGGACAGGAGTTCCTTGTCAGAGGTAAGAGTTTTAGAAAATAAAAACAAAAACAATATCTAACTTCATTAGATGAAAAAAAACCTTTATTAGCACTTCTGGTAAGGCTTTAGGGGAAAAGGCTTTAACTTTTGATTTGAATTAATTATATTTGTGGGGAAGACATTGTTCTGATTTCACACAGTTTGACCTTTTTTATTTGCAAAGTCACTTAAAATATTTCTTTTTTTATGCCTTTGATTTGGAGCTTAAATAAAAAAAAATCATGCATTAACAATTCTTCTCATGGCTCTGATCCCCATTTAGGCGTGACATAACTCCTCTCACATGGATTACAGCAGCAACCTGTGTTAATTCTTAATTAATTTTTAATCTAGGCATCCCCTTCCTCCTATTTCTCCCTTTGTCCATCCTCAGGTTGGCTCCACAAGGAGATGAAGACGAATGCTAAGAGCACGTCCCTGAAACTGAAGAAACGCTGGTTTGTTTTGACCCACAACTCTCTGGATTACTACAAGAACTCAGAGAAAAACTCCTCTAAGATGGGGACTTTAGTCCTAAACTCCCTCTGCTCTGTCATCCAGCCGGATGAACGGGTTCACAGGGAGACTGGTGAGGAATGGGAAATCAAGGGAAGCTTCAGGAAGGGAATATTTAATCAGTGATCACACAGAGAGTTTTTAGGACACTCGAGATGTTCTCATTTGTTCTGTCCTCACCGGAAATGTTTGAATTCCAGGCTACTGGAACATAATTGTGTATGGAAGGAAGCATTGCTATCGCCTATATACTAAAATGCTGAATGAGGCCATGAGATGGACGGCCGCAATCCTGGGAGTCATAGAAAGCAAAACCCCGATCGAAACTCCGACCCTTCAGCTCATTAGAGATATCAAGGTTAAAACAAACTCGCTATATGAGTGCAAACAAAAATAGATGAACTGATATCTGTATTTAAAATGAGCATCCTTTGTTTCATCAGGAGAACAGTGTGAACCCAGAAATAGTGGAGCAGATGTACAGGAGAAACCCAATCCTCAGATACACTCAGCATCCACTGCACTCCCCTCTGCTGCCGCTGCCTTACGGGGAGGTCACCAGCTGTGAGTGACATCATTTTTTTTGCTTGCATTAAAAAAAAAATAATACAGAGCAATCTGAAATATTTTTAACATCCCGCATGCTCATGATTACTCAGGTTTCATTGTATTCCTACTGTCAATAAGTCTTTTTTCTCCACATCAGTGCATCGGCAGCAGGGCTATGCTAGTCTGCAGGATGAGGCAGTGAGAGTTTTTAATTCACTACAGGAGATGGAGACACTGGCAGACACGGTGCCCATCATTCAGGGCATCCTGCAGACCTGCCAGGATCTGCGTCCTCTCAGGGATGAGGTACTTCTTTAGTCTTTCATTTCACCAGTGACATCATCAGGAGGGAGCTAGCTGGGGCTATAGCTACCCCTGGGAAAAGTCATAGCACCCCCAAGAAAAAGTTGGAATAGTACATTTTTCTTTAAAATCAGTATTCCTCTTTATGTGGTTGTTGTGATATTTTCCTCAAAAACACATCCAGTTCCAATCAAAATGTAATATTTTAATATTTAAAGAAACTTTTAAATGCATTGAAATATTCCATATTAGTAGTACCTCTTCTATAGAAGAAACCTTTTTTTTTTTAAGTATTTAATTTCAGTATTTAAAATATTATGTCCAGCCCCAAGTTTGGGTCAGGAAAATTAAATGAAATCAATTATTATGCATTTCTTTGGCCATTTTTTTGTGTGCATTATTTCAAATTTAATTTGCAATCCCATAATTTCAAAGCATTTCCATTTCTACCTCTTTTATAATATTCATGGGAGCTTTCTCAACTTTGATTTCACTTAAAAATACCACAAGGTTAAAAATCATCTGTTGTAACCATAGCGGAGCTTTCAATGACAAATTTATGTCCTTAATCAGTCATATATTTGCTTTTATATGTAACCTTTGATTTCTATGAATTACTGCTACTTGAATTTAGACATATTTAGAAATAAAAAAAAAAGAGTTTTCCCACAACTATTTCAGACACAACATTTTGCTTAATTTCTACACAATATAACAAAAGAAATATAAGTTTAAGTAATTTGTGGGCATGTATTGAACTAATTAATTATTTTTTACTCCACATTCATTATTAATGAACTTATTATTAACCTTACATCTGCATCACTAGATGCTGCAGACGAATTCATAGGTTTTCCCGAATCTGGGGAAACAAAATACAGGGAACTGATAATAATAGTTTATAGACTGCGCTATTGCACTACACTCTATACATGTGTTTTTATATGTTTTAATTTTTTTTAATTTACAGCACCCCCAGTTTAATGATTGCCCACCCCCTTTGATACATGCAGAGAAATATCTCTGCAGCTGCTCCTGCATTTTGTCAAAAAAAAAAGTTTGTGTCTTTGTCATAAAATGAGGTAACAGGTCTTGCAAAAGTACTTACACCCAAAATTATTTGTAGGTTCCACATTTTGTGATTTTAAAACCTCACACTAAAATATTTTATTTGTCTTTTATGTGATGGATCTGGATCAAATGATAGCATTTGATCTAATCTGAAAGGAAGCCTTACGTAGAAAAAAGCGGCAACCCTTTGGTGATATATATCTCTACCAGCTGTGCACATTTAATCACTGTTCTTCATCACAAAATGAGTCAACCTATGTCAGATTGGATGAGGTTTCTGATGTGTCCGGTGCATTTGATCAAGGATTGGCCTGTGTTTAGGTCCATCCATAGCTGCTCTGATCAGCTTCTCTGTTTCTTCCAAAGAAAAGCAGCATGATGCTTCCACCTCATATGGGTGGAGCACTCAAAGTCAACCAAGTAGATCATCTTTGGACTAATGGGACCAGAAAACCTTCTACATGTTTTCTGTATCTCCTACACATCAAGTGGGAAGTTATGTTACTTTCTTTCACTGGAGACCTTATTCTCAAAACTTTTCCTTAATCAGGTTAGCGTATAGCTTTCCTGTCCCTGATGAAGAAAATCATATCCATAGCATGGTGCTGATTATCGAACATTTTTAAATTTTTTAACAGTAGTTGTGGTGAAATTGTGACAAAATGTGAAAAGGTTTAATAGATGGAACAAATTTGGAAATTTGGTAAAAAAAACAAAAAAACAATTAAGTATGTGCCGAGATGTATTCCTGTATTAAAGTCCCTTGTTTTTTTCTCTACAAGGTTTATTGTCAGGTGATCAAGCAGACCAATCATGTGCCTCAACCTAACAGCCCAGCCAATCTGGCACACTGGCACCTGCTGACCTGCATGAGCTGCACCTTCCTTCCCAGTCGAGCCATCCTCAGATATCTCCGCTTCCACCTTAAAAGGTACGGATTTGACACAGGACCTCTTTGCCTCTGTTTTCCCCCCCAAAAAAGAAGCTTGTGTGGGACGCACTGTTTGTGTGTTTATGACTCAGGGTTCGTGAACGTTATCCTGGTACGGAGATCGAGCGTTATGCAAGCTTCATTGGTGAATCCCTGAAGAAGACCAAGACTCGTGAGTTTGTCCCATCTCAGGAAGAGATCGCAGCCCTGCTGCTGAGACAGGAGATGAGCACCACTGTCTACTGCCATGGAGGAGGCTCCTGCAAGATCTCAATTAACTCTCACACAACAGCTGGAGAGGTGTGTGGAAGTATGATCATCAGCTGTATTAAACTGAAGAGCAAACAAATAGATAATTTAGGATTCTTCAAGATTGACATTTTTTTTTCATCAACACAAAAACGGATTAAACGTTATATTTCTTGCTGTTGCAGGTTGTTGAGAAGCTGATCAGAGGTCTGGCCATGGAGGACAGCAAGAACCTGTTTTCTCTGTTTGAACACAACACATTTACAGACCGAGCGCTGGAGAGCAGAGTGATTGTGGCGGATGTCCTGGCCAAATTTGAGAGGTATGTCTTTAAACATCACACTGGAATGATGCTTTGTTATCAGCACTCTGTTGTCATCATTCTGTCTCCTTCAGTTTTCCAATCAGTCGACGTTTTTTGTTCAGATTGGCAGGCAGTGAAGAAGACGAAGAAGAGGGAGAGTGGAAACTGTATTTCAAACTGTACTGCTTCCTGGATGTAGAGAGCATGCCCAAAGAGGGAGTGGAGTTTGCATTCATGTTTGAACAGGTATGCTTTATCACACAGCTATTATCACATAGGGCTAAGGTATTTAAATCTTGGGATAAAAGACTTAATCTTTAATCTTGTTGTGTCACGTTGTAGCTACATCTCCCTGAACTAGTTCATTGTAGCTTGGGCTCTAAGGTTTAAAGGCATTGTTCTGCTAGAAGGTAAACTTCCAACCTAGTCTCAAGTCTTTGGTTGCCTCAGACAGGTTTTCTTGCCTGGACCATCACGTGTCTTGGTTGGTGGTAACGATTTGAAGGGATTTTTAGAGCTTGTTCCCTCCATGGGGTAGGCCAGAAATGACACTTTTGTCTCATCTAACCCAGACATCCCTGACTACTAGTACCAATTGGATGTGCTTGGTTTCATTAGGTTTTTTCAAATAAAAGGAGTAGAAAACAATAAAATGTCAACACAATACAATAAGGATTTCAACATTTGTGCAATGTACTTGAGTTATTTTGTTCCTTCTGATAAGAAACATTGATTCCTTTTGAAAAAAAAAAAACCTACACAGAATTAGCAACAGAAATGTGTCCCAGAAGTGCTTTAAGTTCTTATGTTTTGATGGTGCCTCAGCAGCTCAAAGTCAGAGAAGTGTTAAATAATTTAAACAGATAGATATGCAAAAGTTTAAAAGTGATTTATTTTTTTTTTGTATATCAGGATATTTTGAGGCTCCTTCTAAATGATGCTTCCTGAATGTTTGCATTCGCAGGATTTAAAAAATACGGAATGGACAACCTCTAAGCTTTGTCAGTTGATGTTTAAACATCTTTTAAGTTAGTTTAAGCTTCTAGAAAATAAAACAAACAAAAAAAGACAAAAAAATTAAAGACTTAATTTTTAACATATTTTCAAATAATAATGTTGTTTTATTTGCTTGTTTGTTTCAGGCCCATGAGTCTTTAATCAGCGGCCACTTCCCAGCCTCAGAGGAGACTTTGCAGCACCTGGCAGCTTTACGTCTCCAGTATCTCCATGGCGATGGGGCGGGTCGGGCTGGATGGAGCCTCGGAAGCGTGTATCCCATCGGACGCCTACGGAATCGCATATTGCAATCCACGAAACCGGGGTCGGCCGCAGTGGGCGGACCTGGGTCAAGGGGCAGCGGAGGGATCGGAGACGTGATCGGTACCATTGGAGGACAGGGGGGGGCAGGGTCCAGCACGGAGAAACGAAAGACTCCGACCTTCAGGGATTCTTCCCTCAGGAAAAGCAAAACGGGTTCACTGAAGAAGCAGAAGGTATGACTCTGTCATCCTGGATTAAAAGCATCCCTAAAGCATACCAGGATATTGACTGTTCACAAACTTACTTTTTTAAAGAAATCACGGTAAATGGAAAAGAAAAATAGATTAGTCTAGCAAAAAATGGGAAACACAGTTTTAATTAGCGAAAGAAAAGTAAAAGAATAATAAAACAACTCACTAAGCATCCAGAAGTATTAATCAGTGCCATTATTTATATAACACTAATAATGAAACTCTGAATGTTTCACCAAAATATTACATTCAGAAACATGGACTCTACAAAGATCCTGTTTATTAGGCAAGTAATGTCGAACTGGTGGCGAAAACAAATATGATCACAGGTGGGTAGAAAAGCCCAAAATTATTGCATTATGCATGGTTGAGTAAAAATACAGGAAGCCATCCAAACTATTTGGTTAAGAGGCCACTAATGTACTGAGTAACTGATTGACTTAATACTCCTGATCATACCATCTGATTTAATATTTTGAAAAATATGTAAAGTTACACTGTTTAAGCAACTTACTCAAGTAAATGTTACCGAATACATGTAACTAGTTACTAACCACCTCTGCCTACAGGCTCACAGGGGCAAATGTTCTTCTTGAACAGGGCTAGGTATAGTAACCACAATTTGTATCCGGGCTGAATGATTATACCAAAAATGAAATTCAATTAAATTTTTGCATTTTATGCAATAAAATATGCCTTTCTTTTCATATACTATTTTCTATGAATATGCCTGGCGATATATTTCTTCGATATCGACAGAACTGATGAGTTTGTCAATGTTTCAGGTGGAAGGGGAGCAGAGGCTGGAAATGTGGGTGAAGGAGGAGACGTCTGCAACGCGCACCAGCATCATGGAGAAGTGGGCCCGTCTGCAGGGAATGCCGCAGCATCAGGCCATGCTGAAGTACATGAGCATCATCAAGGAGTGGCCTGGATATGGCTCCACTCTCTTTGATGTGGAGGTGAGAAAAAATAAATAAATGAGAACGGACTTCATGGACCTGACAATGATGATAATAAGGGAAATAAAATGTTTTGTCTTGGCAGTGTAAAGAGGGAGGTTTCCCTCACGATCTGTGGCTGGGAGTGAGTGCTGACAATGTTTCTGTGTATAAGCGAGGTGAACCCAAACCACTGGAGACCTTCCAGTATGAGCACATCACCTTCTTTGGAGCTTCTCAGCCATGCACCTATAAAATCATTGTGGATGAAAGGGAGATGTATTTCGAGACTCCACAGGTAAAATTTGAATCAAAACGCCTCATCTATTCCAACTGGGGCTGACGCTAAACATTTTTCATCTCAACTCAAATGTTTTAAGTTTCTTCTGAAAATTTTCCTTAGATTTTAATACATTTCCTAAGATAAATTTGCCCATCTTCCATGTTTTTTCTCTCTAGGTTGGGGAGATCACCAAGATCATGAAGGCTTACATAAACATGATGGTGAAGAAGCGTTGTAGCATCATGTCCGTGACCAGCGTGGCTAGTTCCTGGGTCAGGTGATCACCAAACCACGGTCCTCTGTTCATCCATCCAGCTGCAACAGGCCCCTTCATCGGCCATGTTAGAATTATGTTCTTGATGATGGCGGATGCAGCAGCCAGTAAACCCAACAGTTGATTCAACTTAAAAAAGCCGTCCAAGGCTGAAAAGGTAGACATGGAAAAGGAAGCCAAATAAAGACTCTTCTGGCCTGAGTTCTCCTTGGGAGAAATTTCTGAGCATGACAGAGGAAATAGTCAATTATTTTGGACTTTCACTTAAAACACCCCACCCCAACTGTAGTAACGTATGTAGAAGTCCAAGCACACCACAAACTGCTTCCATTTTTTTCCTTTTTACAGGCAAAACAAAAAGCACAAATAAGTCCTTCACTCTTATCCAGCTGTTCACTCACTCCTCTGATTTTTTCTCTCTCTCTTTCACTTCATGTTCTTTTTATTCTTACGGCATCTTATTTCTGTTGCCATTAAGCTGTAGGGTTTTACTCTTATTCTTGCTTGCTTTTTAGATGTTGTTTCCAAGATTTTATCTTTAATGTCAGCAGTATTACTTTCCAGTAAAAGTTTTGATTAATTGTCATTATTCAGGGGAAACTGTCCCTCATTGTGCTCACTCTTTAGCGCCACCATGTGGCCACAAGGGACACACGGCTTCAGGAAGTGGCTCTGAGTTTTTATGAGATCCAAGGTTGTTTTAAGGGAGTCTGCTTGGCATTGGGAGTCTGTGCAAGGTTGGATCCCTAAAGAAACTAATATCTATATATGTGAAGATGTAACACAGCCTGCATAAATCTGTATAGTCACAAATATGTACACATAAACTAAACTAATGTATCATTTTATATGAATTGCACTCACTGCAAGTATTTTTTTTCTTATTGTTTTTGATGGCTGTTCCACTCTAAAGCCTAAAGATGCCATACCTAACACAATGTGACGCCTGTCATGTGAAATACATGCAATGGATTAGTGTTATATGATGACCACCATATGTGTAAGGATTACGATGCTGATGCTGTGCACCATTCACCAGCTGTGACATTATTGTGACTCACTGAGGAGTAAAAACGAGCTGAAATACAGGCTACAGCCCCTCTGGCTGCTCTCAAGGTCATATCTTCACAGTCTTTGAAAAGTCCACCATTGTTATAATCCCACTTTACCTTGAGCCATAAAATACTGTATAGCCCTATTTGCTCAACCAGGTTTTTTTTTTATGCTCACTGCTGGAATTAAGACACATGCGTCAGTAAATTAGAATATAATTAAAAGGATTAGATGTTTGTTTTAAGTTTCTGATCGTTTTTTATTATACTTTTTTGGTAAAAAACAAAAACAAACAGTTTCTCTGAAAGGTTAAACAACCGCTTGTCTGCATTGTTGATTCAGGCAAAGTAAAACCATGATCTGAATTGCTTATTTTTAAAGGTCAGGCATACTTGCCTTCTCTTTTCAAGTTTCTCTGTGAATTCAATTAGCAACCATATGCTATTATTTTTGTTAAATATCT
Organism: Cyprinodon variegatus; assembly: GCF_000732505.1. Classification (NCBI taxonomy): domain Eukaryota; kingdom Metazoa; phylum Chordata; class Actinopteri; order Cyprinodontiformes; family Cyprinodontidae; genus Cyprinodon; species Cyprinodon variegatus. The sequence continues at coordinate 331,358 of NW_015151057.1, forward strand.
GCCATAGGAAATCTCAATTTTAAACAACCAGCAGTTTATTAATATATTTAGCTCTAATAAGCAGAAAACCATGAAACGTTTCATAAAGATGAAGTGCAAATTTCCTTCATAGGAAAAAAAACACAACACATAATTTCCAAGCAAATGAAAAGAAAAGTAGGTTCGAAAAAACATAACTGTTTGGATTTTAGTGTCATTCCGTTGTAAAAACCTAATTATGCTTCTAAGACTGGTATGCATTATTCTACTTTATTAGTTGTTAAAACACATTTTAGGCCCCTATTAAGAGCCATTGTAGAGTAAATGTAGAGCAATTGTAAAGTGTTCTTAATTTTCATTGAAGGCTCCTGCACAGTTTGGACTTGATAAAGTACAGTGAACCAACAACAGCAGCACCTGAAAAATAGGACTTTAAATAATGGGTAAAAGTCCAAATCTTTTTTCTCTTAGCCAGGTTAGACACTGCTAATAACCATAGGAGTTGTAGCCCATGTTGAGCATAAGCTCTTAAAGCTGCCTCTCCAGCCTCTCACATGTTGTGAATCTTTTCAAAACTCATTAATGCTCTTTGTTTTACAATGCTAAGCTACAGTTATCCTTGTTGGTGGTGCAGGTTTTGTTTCTTACAAAAAACTTTTCATTAATATGATTGGATTCAGAACTTCCCCAGTTAAGGTCCTCACATACAGTTCCCTAATAGCTCCTATGTTCTAATTTTTAGAGAAGCTGAATTTTAGCTCATCAAACTTCTTCTGTAATGACTCTTAAAATAACTTTTGACCACCGAAATACATAAATTAACTAAATTAACCTTTTGATAATCTTCTAATTTATTGAAAAGCATGTGTAAATACTCCAGTTAGTGTTTCCAGTCTGGTTATGAACACTTCAACTTAAAATTTATTGTCAATATTATATATTTACTGTATGAGCCCTCTATATTATCTGTCCTTAAATGTGCTATCTGAATTGCTGCTGTGTGGGTGAGTGTATTAATGGTTTAAAGCTAATGGAAATGGTTTAAAGCAAATGGAAATAAGAAAAAGAGAAGCTGTCTTTAAAAATAAGATGTATTTATATGACCACTTTTTTGCAAGGAATGGTGTTGTATTTGTGAGTTTGCGTAAGGAAACAAAAGCATGGGATTTTAATGGGAGGGTATGGAGCCTATTTATTACTCTATGTATTGTACTGTAATGTCTGTCTGGAGGGAACTAAAATCCTCAGTCATTTGAGTTGAACCAGTAAAAGAAATTAGTAATGGTTTTTGATATGGGGCACCAATTGGTAGGAGCGGCAGGGTGCCATTCAAACACAAACCACCTCTTAGAGGATATATGTTGAGGATATGAGTCTGCTTTAGCTCTGTGAGGTCGTGGAAGAGGTCCGTTTAATCTATAATGCATCGCTAACGAGCGTTACCTTCAGTGAGTGAAGCCACCTAAAGCAAAGCCTTAACATTTGGTTCAAATGTTTGGTGCTTTTTATTTAATATATTCTAACCTAGCTCCTGTGGCAATAAGGGCTTTTGACCCCAAATATGTTTATTCTTAGGCTTTTCACACAAGATGTTTCAGACAAAAAAAATTAAACATATATTTATTACTTCAGGGTCGTGGTGTAAAGGGTTGCAACAAAAAAGATATGTTATTAGAAATTTAAGAATTCCTACAATTTCCAGTTCCCATTTCATGCCATTTCAATGAGTAAATGAAGCATTTAACATTTAATTAGCCTAAAAAATGATATAATAACGTAAATAATCCTCAAACAAGTTTCAAGTAACTTAAATTGATCAATTTGATGTCATAGGCCATAGATTTGGAGCAACCTGAGGGGATCTGTGTTGATAAGATTGCAGATTTAATGTGAGAACTTCACCCTGCAGCTGCTGAAATGTGACCAGCTTGTGGAGTTAAAAGGAACTGGAATTAAATGTCAACAGTATCTGATCCCAAATCTGTCTTTTGAGGGCAACTTCATCAAAGGGCTCCTGTTGTCAGCCGCAGGCGGCCAAAGCTGGGCCCGTCATCCTGCTCTGGTTATTATCATCATTACTGTGAATCAATCATTGTTCTTGTTGGCGGGGGGAAAAAAAGAAAGAGAGAGATGTGCGTGTTGTTTTTTTTTATTTATAAATGGCTTTACAAAAATCATGCTTTAATAAATTATTGTAAACTGATTTGTTGGAGTCTCATTCGGGATAATTTTAAGATAAGAAAAAGAGAGGGGAGGAAGTTTCAGAATGTTTTTACTCTGCAGACAAAACCTGATATGACATGTTAGGTACAGAACTAGAACATCTCATACTTTAGCCTTGTAGAAAATCTTTATCCAGATACAAACAGCAGCAGTTTGTGCTCCTGATTAATAAAACATGAAGCTAACAGACAATTCATTAAGGAAAAGGGTACTTTATTGGGATTTTAAGTGATAATTGCATAATTGTAAAAAAGGGAGGAAATAGTGAAACATCCTTACGCTTTAATTACAGTTTTGCAAACCTATGAACTAGTAGCAAAGCTCAGTCAGAAAGGATCTGTTTTTTGTTCTATCCACTGAATCTTCGTTGAATTTGAGTTTGAACTTTGGTCATTTGAAATCAACAATATTCTCAGATTTAAATAATTTCATTGAAAATGAACTGGCAGACCAGTCTAATTGTTTTTGCAGCAACCTTTCAGTATCACCGTGCATTTAGATTCCTCCAATCACCTCATCAGCTCAGGGGCTTCCTATCCATGATAGAGAACAGGATATTCTGCTTGTTTACTACAGGGCTTGTTGTGAGCTGCAAACTAGATTTCCTTTAAAATCTTACCGACACTTCTGCATATTGCTCATTGTGGAGTTTGTAACTAAGCATCCTGTTGATAGATTCTCCCACCTTAGCTGTGAATCTCTGCAATTCTTTTGATTAATAACCCTTCTTCTCCCTGTCAGATTAACACTCATATCTTGGTAAGTTTGCCATACTATTTCTATTTTAAGGTGACTAATTATTGATGAATCCATCCATTGTCTGAACACCAAGAACTGAGTGAACCCAAGCAAGAATAAGAAGAACTTACTCACTTAAAATAATTTTAGAATTTCAGTAGATTAAAAAAAAAAGTCATAAAAAAGTAAGTCACATATGCCATCAAAACATGGCTGGAAATGCAAGCAGTGATCAGCATCATGACGAGGTAAAACAAAATGACTTTTAGGACATGCAAAGTCCTTGCAAGACACCAAGCTGGGATTGGTCACCAACAGTGGTTGGGATACTATTCTACTCCTTATTCCTGGCTTAAACTTCTTCACATCTTTCTCTCAAGCCTGTATTTTGTGTTCCTTGATTCATGTGATGCTATTTACTGACTAAAGCCTCATAGAAAACCTGCTGCAGAGAACATTTTGATTTTTTTTTGCCAATTTAATTACACACAGATTGAGTCTAATTAGCTACTAATTGGCTTTTTAGGGTTACGTGACTTTATCCCTTAGCAAAAAGCAGTTTATTCAAGTGTAGCTACTAAAAGTACACTAATTTCATACTTAAAATCAGGCAGTGCACTTAGAGTTTACTTATTCTAAACTATATTTCATATACTTAACAATAGTATAGTCAAGTCTACTTGACTATACTATTGTTTACTTTATTGTTTACTAAAGTATACTTAAAGTATACTTTAGTAAACTTAAAAATGTCCCAATTTAGTTGGAAGTAGTATTACTTTAGTTCGTTTGTTCGGCATACTTTATAAACTTATACTTAAGTATTCTTAATAGAATTTACTTCAAGTATACTACTTTTTGCTAAGGGATAGGAATCTGGGTAAAGAAGGATTAACAAAATACAGCTTATGACTTTTTATTTTTGTTTCATGTCTAAAAATAAATTAGCCTAAGTATATTTTTCTTTAAAAAAAAAAAAGATTCATAGGTTAATTTTCCTCCTCGATAATTATGCTCTAATTTTATTGCTGTTAAATTCTTGTCCATTTTTTTTTTCCTACCGACTTACTTTGAGTGTTTATTGAATAAATACTCCACCTTCCCTTTTGTCTGCGCTGCGTCACCGTGCGTCACAGCGCTGTTATGTTTCCTTCTCCGCTTTTCTAGTTTCTCCTGTCTTCCAGGCGCAGCCAGCCCGTTCTCGACTTCTCTAATGTGTTGGAAATCTTTTGGAATATAAAGCTCACACATATCAGAAAGTTGGAAAAGTGTGGATAATCTGCGTCGTTGAAGCGGCTGGAAGATGAAGTGTTTGCAGATTTTCCTCCCAGCTCTGCTTCTTATCGCCGGTTTGGCAACAATTCTGGCTGATTCCACACCTGAGCACGGTAGGAACACAGACATCCGACCACCTACTGATTAACCTCAAATTTACTATAATTTAAGAACAGTCACTTTGATTTTTTTTTCTTTTTTTTGTTTGTTATTCCTTTAGATGCCCTCAGTAGTTATATTTTGGAAATATTTTTAAATGTTTTTTATTAAAAAAAATTATTAATAATCTACTCAATTAAAATTCTAGACAATTAAATCTAGTCAATTACATTTCCCATAATTTTCTCACAAAATCAAGTTGTAAAGAAAACAAAGCAGTGGTTTTGTTTTTTTCCATCTTCCAAATAAAACCGATCTATTCATTTGTTTCATTTAAGCTTTATTTAGCTTAATAAAGACATCAGTTTTTTTTTAAAACATTAGTTTTATAGATACCTGGCTACACCTTCATGAAGCCAGTCTGTTTACTCTGCTGTCTCCATAGAAAATGTCCCTGGAAGATTAACACTGGTTACAAAAATTACCCTGAGAATAATTACAGGCCTCATATAATCCCCCTCTAAAGTTTTCTGCTAATCAAGGGAATATCAGAGCTGGTTTGACTTCTCCTTTTGATCTAAAAGGGTTTAAGCTTTGAAAAGTAAAATCCTGTTTCACTAATTAAACTTTTTTTTTTCCCCTTTCCACAGTGTGTGAGAGAAAAAATGGAACGAGCTGTGAGGAGTGTCTAAGAAATGTGACTGTGAGTCCAGATTCCTGCTCAGACAATCTAAATCTGGCTCTATGCTGTGGTTTTTTTGTTTTGTTTTTTGCCTAGTTGACAAATACATGCGTCTAAGGTGGGGGTATTTTATCTGCTGGCTTGTCTTCCTTCAAACCTGTTGGACTGGTTTAAGGAGTAACTGATCCCTTCCCAACTTCCCCCTCCCATTCTGTGCGTGATTGTTATGCAGCTGAATGTGCAACTGACCTAAATAGTTTCAGATTTGTTGGTTGTTGGAGTAAAGGATCTGTGTATGTTTGTTTGCAGTGCCTGTGGTGCATCAAGACAAAGCAATGTTTAACATATCCGGTGCAGACCATCCTTCCTCCACATTCCCTCTGCCCACTAGATGATGCCCGCTGGGGGCTCTGCTGGAGTAAGAAACACAGATTATATCTACAGAAATTGGAAGCTGTGTAGCTAACTTTCAATAAGTAATTTATATTACTGCACTGATCTATAGTTTTAGAATGTTTTATTTTGAAATACAAACTTCAGAAGATTAAGTCCTTTAATGTAGAATTGCAAGTCAGGATTACTTTGCACTGCTGAATAGATGCAAAAAGGCCCATTTTGTGTGAAATGTTTATTTTAATGAATCATATTTTAACATTTTAACAAAAACTGTAAATAATAATTAATTCTGCATTCTATGAACAGGTCAGTACCAATGAGTACAAGGTTATTTTAAACGTTAGTTTCAAACCCAAGGGTTTTTCTTAACTAAGTGTAGGAGTGACCTTATTTATCTCTAGCTTTATGAACTGTGGATGATTATTTATGCTCAACCTCTACTTTGAACAAGTTCAAAGTTCAGCTCGCACTTTTAAAACCTTTGTCTAAAGTTTAAACTATATGGTTAATATCACTTTGAGCTTTTGTGCATGTTAACATGACCAAAACACCACTAAAGCATCTTTTGTGTTAGTTGTTAGAGGGCAAAATTAATTAGAATTTTCAATGTGTGGTTTTGTTTTTGTGCTCAATGCATTAAGCTGTGTCCTACTTTATATCAGCTTTACCTGCATACTCTCTTTTCTTGCCAACAACAGACTGCAAGGAAGGCACAGCTGATTTTGATGGGCATGGGCCTTCAGCTTGTTTAGTATGTTTAAAACAAAGCAAAGTGAAAGGTGCTGAAATCAGAGAGTTTTATGGTGAAAGTTTGCATATTGCTCCTTTAAAGACCACTCCTAAAATATATTTAACATTCCGGTCAATGTCTGAAAATGTGTGATTAAACAACAGAAACCCCCCTGTCTAATAGAAGGGTTTAATAGAGAGACACTGGTCTCTATTATACCTTTTTTATTCACCTTTAAACTAAAGTGTCCTTCATCTTTTCAACTAAAACTTTAGGTCACATAAGCATTTATCTGTCACATATCCAAATAAGATCATTTTCCTTAAACATTTGACAACAGATGACCCACATTTGACACATTTGTTATATGCATTTTAGCATACTTTATTTTGATACTCCTTGGTTATTAAATTCTTCTTTAATTCTCCCTTTTCTCCCTATGCTAATAATCTCTAGACAGTTTTACATTATCTTGCAGGGATGTTTGAAAATAAAAAAAGGCCTGTTGTCTGCGGTTAAGTTTTGCTGGGTCCATGTTAGTGGTTTAAAGTGATGTTTCAGCAGGAACTCAAATGCAAACATGCTTCTGTACATACCTAAGGGGTATGTTGAGTTAGTCTTTAAAGGTTATTTATGGGTCTGGCATGTAATGGAATGCCTATTTAGAATCTGTCTTCAAAATATTGACAGAATGTTTGATAAAAAAAAAAAAAGTGGTTTTGAGTTAAATGCAGATTCAAATCTAAAATAGGTTGTTTATATTTCATTTTTTCCCCTGGGTTAATATTGGTTGGCTAAACAGTAGAAAAGGCTCACTGCCGCTCCATGTCTTAGCTCTCTATGGATAATTGATCTCACTGAGGCTGACCAGTGTACCAAACACCTAACGGCTTTTAACCCTCTAAAGATAGTTGGCAGTCAATGACTGTTTTTCAGTTTTTCACCTGTTTTTTTTATTTTTTATCAGGATATAATGTTCCACTTTAAGTCTACTTAATTCTCCCACAGGGGTTCTATCTATCAAATGTATTTTACAGAGAAGCAGTTCAAGTTTAATGAATTGTTTATATAGCTAATTTTCAAAAAGGGGGATAACATTTTAACATAAAGCCAAGCTAGTAGGACCCTGTACCCTATCAAAATTTTTTTGTAAGATCTGAAACCTGTAATGGTGACAAAAATTAGGAACAATACCTTTTTTTTTTTTTTTTTTTTTTTTTTTAAAGGTCATTTTTACATTTTAATGTGCGTTTTCCCAGAAACAGAATGGAGATGCTGCAATGGGAAATGAAACTTTGATTGTAAAGTTGATGGTTTTGCCTGAATACTGTAGCATATCATTTCAGATAACTGCGTTCTATGTGGAAGAATAACTAATATAAACTTAATCTAGGTCTTTCACTACTTAAACACAAACGCCATTGTCTTTAGCTAACTGAACCAGTCAGTCATATGAATTTCTGTAACATTTAACATTCCACTTTGGGATTAATAAAGTATTTTTGAATGGACACAGCCATGGAGGTCTTCTTATAAAGGTTTGTTTGGAATTTTGTTTATACATCCAAAAGGTTTCACAATTTAAAAAACTGGTATTTAATTACGATGTTAATAGTTGTTCATTTTAGTTGTTTTTAACCAAAGTCAGTGATGCTCAAGGTGATGGTAAAATGTGAAATTGCCCCTTAGCCTTTTTATTTCCGAACATGAAGCCAACTTCATCTTCACTCTAAATCAGTGGTGTCTGAAGTTTTAGAGGAAATCTGTAATTTATTGGTTTTGTTCAATACTGTAGTTTATTATGGATGTAAATATTCCACAGCTTTAACTGGGAAACTTTTCAAACAGAAAAAAACGGCACATTAGGAATTCATCAAAAGCCAACTAATACCATCTTTTTGCAGTAAAAATGCAGCCACATCCCTGTTACCAATCATTTAGTCTGACCACATATTGCACCTTGCAGCCTTGTGTGTTTTTGCTCAACTTCCTACCATTGTTGCTGACTTCAAAGCGTTGGGCGTATAACTTGCAGCACTCACCTGTAGGGGGATTTCCTCAGCCCTGAACTGTGTTTGGCTCTTAATGCATTCTGCCAAAATTCATTAGGTGCTTAAACCACAAAGGTGTGCTCTGACCTCACAATGCAATTATGTGCATTAAATTCTGCTGATGAGACTGACCCCTGAGTATGGTCAAACGTCTTTGCTCTTTCTTCACATGTGAACTGAGCCGCCACCCTTTTTAATTTGTTACCCCCCACTATATTAGTCCTCACAGTGTTTTGAGGTTTAATGCAAACCTCTGAGCTGGTGCAGAGACATCATGTTGGTGCGATGACATCCCAACTTTTGCTCTCAGGACAAGTGTTGATTACAGAAGGGATCCTAAAGAAGCTAAAGAGCAATGATGCAGTGTCATCATCCTTTAATGGTTGTGCCTTCCTGTTTTTTTAGAGAACTAGAATTGTTTTCTTTTTTAATTTATAAATAATTCACTTTGGGGAAAAATGTGTTTTATTTGTCCAGCTTTCTATATTGTAGTTTCTTGCCTTAAAACATGACAATAAGGTTTCTAAAAGCTTAAACACCAGAAAAACTAAAGTGTATGCAAGTGTTAATAGTATATGGATTCATTAAGGAGACTCATACGTAACTGGGCTATATATCCTTGTATTTAGAGAGTTTTACTGTAAAATTAAAATGATTGAAAGCTATTTAGGGCCGGATCTATCAAAGGTTTGCGTGTATTAAAACGTGAGCTATTTCACTGCGCACGCTAAAAAATGTACAAACT